>NW_026576112.1:205000-206265 GCF_028641065.1 Leucoraja erinaceus | reverse complement strand
CTCGTCTCTCTCTCACACCTCAACTCACACGACACACTCACACGGCTCACCACCACTACTCACTTACACACACTCAGCACACAAACACACCACTCACACTCTCCACGCACACACACACACTCAACTCTCACACACACACTCCTCACACTACGTCCCTGACCTCACGTCGACACCAACACACACACTCACTCCCTCCTCACACACACACAAACTCTCCACACCCACTCTCTCACATCTCACACACCTCTCACACTCACACTTTCACACACACAACACCACACACGCCCCAACTTCCCACACACGCACACACACACACACCCACACCGACACACACACCACACACACACACGCACACACACGCCCACACACACGCCCCACACCGCCACACACACACAACACAACCGACACACTCACGCACACACTCACCTACACAACACACACACCAAGACCGCCACCCACACGCACACATCACACCACACATCACACACACACACACACACACACACACCACACGATCACCACACACACACATCTCACAGCACATGACACACTCACGACTCACACACACGCACGCCACCCGCACGGCACACACACACCACACACACACACACACCCACACATCACACTTGCAGTGGGTGGGGGGGGGGGGGTGTGGCCTCCCTGTCTGTGAACCCTCTGGTCCCCCCAGATACTTCCAACCCGCCCTCGCTGTACGGTTCGGAATTGCTGTACTACGACCAGCGTCGGTGATGAGCGCGCCGACATCCTGAGCTACTACCAGAAAGAATCCTGGTGCAAGCTCGCCTTCTATCTCGTCTCCTTCTTTTATTACCTGTACAGGTGAGTCTTGCGCGCAGGTGAGTCCGACAGGTAAAGGGGTAACGCTTGGGGCCCGCCGTCAGTCACAGCAGGATGCAAAAACGCTGGGGGGGGGGGGGGGCAACTCAGCAGGAGCGGAGGGGAAGGGTCGAGAGGGAAGGGTCGGGAGGGGAAGGTCGGTGGGATGGGTCGGGGGGAAGGGTCGGGGAAGGGTCGGGGGGAGGGGTCGGGGGGAAGGGTCGGGGAGATGGGGTCGGGGGGGATGGGTCGGGGAGATGGGTCGGGGGGATGGGTCGGGGAGATGGGTCGGGTACCTTTTTCGGGTCGGACCCTTCATCAGACTCTCAGAGTCAGGGGGGGGGGGGGGGGGGGGGGGGGGGGGGGAGACGAGAGATGGCGGTGAGAGGGGGGGGGGGGGGGGGGGGGGGGGGGGGTTACTGTGAAGT
>NW_026576112.1:62500-187500 GCF_028641065.1 Leucoraja erinaceus | reverse complement strand
GTTACCCCTCCCTAAACTTTTTCAAGTAACTGCCTAAAGAGCCAGTTACCTTTAACTGATAACATACAGGGTGCGGTAAAGGTTTGAGTTTAGTTTAGTTTAGAGATACAGCGCGGAAACAGGCCCTTCGGCCCACCAGGTCCGTGCCGGCCAGCGATCCCCGCACACTAACACTATCCTACGCACACACACACACTGGGGACAATTTTACACTTATACAAAGCCAATTAACTTACAAACCTGCACGTCTTTGGAGTGTGGGAGGACACTGAAGATCTCGGAGAAAACCCACGCAGGTCACGGGGAGAACGTACAGACAGCGCCCGTAGTCGGGATCGAACCCGGGTCTCTGGCGCTGAAGGCAGCAACTCTACCCGCTGAGCCACCGTGACGCCCAGTGAGTTGAGCATGTTTTCCCTGGAGTATTTGTTCAAGAGGGAACTGCAGACGCTGGAAAAATCGAAGGTGGACACAAATGCTGGAGAAACTCAGCGGGTGCAGCAGCATCCATGGAGCGAAGGAAATTACACCCGCTGAGTTTCTCCAGCGTTTTTGTCTACCCTGGAATATTGAAGGCTAATGTGCCGGCTCTGGAGAGGGTCCAGAGGAGGTTTACCAGAACGATCCCAGGAATGAGTGGGTTAACATATGATGAGCGTTTGTCGGCACTGGGCCTGTACTCGCTGGAGTTTAGAAAGATGAGGGGGCACCTCATTGAAACTTACAGAATAGTGAAAGGCCTGGATAGAGTGGATGTGGAGAGGATGTTTCCACTCGTGGGAGAGTCTAGGACCACAGGTCACAGCCTCAGCATTAAAGAACGTTCCTTTAGGGAGGAGATGAGGAGGAATTTCTTTAGTCAGAGGGTGGTGAATCTGTGGAATTCTTGGCCACAGACGGCTGTGGAGGCCACAAGTCAGTGGATATATTTAAGGCAGAGATAGATAGAATCTTGATTAGTGCGGGTGTCAGGGGTTATGGGGAGAAGGCAGGAGAATGGGGTTAGGAGGGAGAGATAGATCAGCCATGATTGAATGGCGGAGTAGACTTGATGGGCCGAATGGCCTAATTCTACTCCTATCACTTTTGATCTTATGACTAATTGAGTGAAAGATGAGGTGGGGAAACAGGCCCTTCGGCCCATCGAGTCCGAGCCAATCACCCATTCACACTGGTTCTATGTTATCCCACTTTCTCATCCACTCCCGACACACCAGGGGCAACTTACAGATGGTCAATTCACCCGCAAACAGGCTGTGTGTGTCTGTGTGGAGTTTGCACGTTCTCCCCGTGACCTGCGTGGGTTTTCTCCGGGATCTTCGGTTTCCTCCCACACTCCAAAAACGTGCAGGTTTGTAGGTTAATCGGCTTGGTGTAAAGTGTAAATTGTCCCCAGTGGGTGTGTGTGTGTGTGGGATAGTATTAGTGTGCGGGGATCGCTGGTCAGCACGGACTCGGTGGGCCGAAGGGCCTGTTTCTGCGCTGTATCTCTAAACTAAATAAATTTAAAAGTACCATTGAACAACAAAAACCTTTACTCATCGAGTGATACAGCGTGGAAACAGGCCCTGTGGCCCAACTTGCCCCAACATGTCCCAGCTACACTAGTCCCACCTTGGCCCATATCCCTCCAAACCTGTCCTATCCATGTACCTGTCTAACTGTTTCTTAAACGTTGGGTTAGTCCCAGTCTCAACTACCTCCTCTGGCAGCTCGTTCTATACACCCACCACCCCTCAGATTCCTATTAAATCTTTTCCCCTTCACCTTGAACCTGTGTCCCCTGGTTCTCGATTCCCCAACTCTGTGCGTCTGCCCGATCTATGATTTTGTACACCTCTATAAGATCACCCCTCATCCTCCTGCGCTCCAGGGAATAGAGACCCAGCCTGCTCAACCTCTCCCTGTAGCTCACACCCTCGAGTCCCGGCAACATCCTCGTAAATCTTCTCTGAACCCTTTCCAGCTTGACATCACCGTTCCTGTAACACGGTGCCCAGAACTGAACACAATATTCTACAATACTCTGTTGAAGCAACAGCATCTCATATTTCGCTTGGGTAGCTTACAGCCCAGCGCTATGAATATTTAAGAATAAGGAGTAAGCCATTTAGAACGGAGACGAGGAAACACTTTTTCAAACAGAGAGTGGTGAGTCTGTGGAATTCTCTGCCTTGGAGGCCAGTTGTCTGGATGCTTTCAAGAGAGAGCTAGATAGGGCTCTTGAAAATAACGGAGTCTGGGGATATGAGGAGAAGGCAGGAACGGGGTACTGATTGTGGATGATCAGCCATGATCACATTGAATGGCGGTGCTGGCTCGAAGGGCCGAATGGCCTCTACTCCTGCACCTATTGTCTATTGATTTATCTAACTTCAAGTAACCCCAGCATTCCCACCCCTCTCTCCATCCCTCCCCACCCAAGTCTCACCAGCTTCTTGTTCTCACCTAGCACACATATAACAATGGCCTGTTTCCTTTACCATTGTTACTTTTTAGCATATCTTTCGTTCATTTGTTCTATATCTCCCCACATCACCGTCGATATCTCTTGTTTCCCTTTCATGGAGACATAGGTGCAGGAGTAGGCCATTCGGCCCTTCGAGCCAGCACCGCCATTCAATATGATCATGGCTGACATTCCTAAATCAGTACCCCGTTCCTGCTTTCTCCCCATATCCCCTGATTCCGTTAGCCCTAAGAGCTAAATCTAACTCTTCCACTTGAAAACATCCAGTGAATCGGCCTCCACTGCCTTCTGTGGCAGAGAATTCCACAGATTCACAACTCTCTGGGTGAAAAGGTTTTTCCTCATCTCAGTCCAAAATGGCCGACCCCTTATTCTTAAACTGTGTGTGGCCCCTGGTTCTGGACTCCCCCAACATGGGGAACATTTTTCCTGCATCTAGCCTGTCCGATCCCTTAAGAATTGTATATGTTTCTATAAGATCCCCTCTCATCCTGCTAAATTCCAGTGAATATAAGCCCCGGCTCTCCGTCTGAGAAGGGTCCTGACACAAAACGCTGCCTGTTCCTTCTCTCCAAGATGCTGCCCGTCCCGCTGAGTTACTCCAGCGTTTTGCCTCTCTCCACAAGACTCCCCTCCTTGCTCGGAGTAGTGAAGGGGTGGGGCCATCATCCAGATCAGCCGCAGCCACAGTCGAGGAAGCTTCCGGAATATTCGTCCAAAAAACTACGGGTTTATTTAAATGTGACTCTAGCGATGGAGGCCACCTCTGGAAGACGTGGGGGGGTCGATGATGGGAGCGATCTCAGGCTGAAGTTGTCAGCATTGGAGGCCCGACAAATGTCCGCCACAAATGCTGGCCAGCGTTCCCGACATGTGGCATCTCCAGCACCGGCCCCAGATACAGGAGCTGTTGTAGGAATGGAACTGCAGATGCTGGTCTAAAGTGAAGACAACACACAAAGTGCTGGAGGAACTCGGCGGGGGACGGGCGGCGTCCCTGGAGAGAAGGAACGGGTGATGTTTCGGGTCTCTCCGCAGATGCTGCCTGACCCGCTGAGGCACTCCAGCATTTTGTACCCCTCTCCAGGTATAGGTCCACCCTCGATTGTGTGTGTGTGTGTGAGTGAGTGTGTGTGTTTGTGTGAGCGTGTGAGTGTGTGTGTGTGTTTGTGTGTGTGTGTGTGTGTGTGTGTGTGTGTGTGTGTGTGTGTGTGTGTGTGTGTGTGTGAGTGTGTGTGATTGTGTGTGTGATGTGTGTGTGTGTGTGTGTATGTGTGTGAGTGAGTGTGTGTGTGTATATATGTGTGCATATATATATATATGTGTGTGTGTGTATGTGTGAGTCTGTGTGATTGTGTGTATATGTGTGTGATTGTGTGAGTGTGTGTGTGTGTGTGTGTGTGTGTGTGTGTGTGTGTGTGTGTGTGTGTGTGTGTGTGTGTGTGCGTGTGTGTGTGTGTGTGCGTGCGTGTGTGTATGTGAGTGTGTGTGCGTGTGTGTGTGTATGCGAGTGTATGTGTGTGTGTGCGCGTTTGCATGTGTATGTGTGCGTGCGTGTGTGTGTGTTTGTGTGTGTGTGTTGTGTGTGTGTGCGTGCGTGTGTATGCGTGCATGTGTGTGTGTGCGTGCATGTGTGTGTGCGTGCGCGTGTGTGTGTACCATGTCGAGCAGGGACGCCAACAGAGGTGACACAGATACAGTCATGCTCCCTCTGCACTGTCCCGTTACACACTCCCCCCTGAGTCAGAGACAGAGTGAGCCCCCCCCCCCCCCCCCCCTCCCCCCCCCTCCCTCCCCAGTGGAGGTCTCTCTACAAGGGAGTCCGCCCCCTTTGACATCGGGGACCCGGGGTGGAGAGTGTCGCACGGAGCCTTGGCGTGTAATAAATATTTGAGTCGGTTTGCGGACTGGCCAGCTGCCCGTAAACGTCTACTGTGATGAAGAGACCGTGTTCCACGTGTATATGCAGCATGAGAGGTTGCAGCCTCTGTACGAATATCTGACGGGGCTGCTCCTCAAGTTTTGGTTGCATTTTAGCCCCACAAGTTTGGTCCAGGGCATTCAGAAAGTATTCAGACCCTTCACTTTCCCCCACATTTTGTTACGTTACAGCCTTATTCTAAAATGGATTAAATTCATTTTATGTCACCATAATCTACACACAATACCTCATAATAAAAAAGCAAAAACAGGTGTTTAGACATTTTTGCAGAGTAATTTAAAAGAAATAACTGAAATATCACATTTACATCAGTATTCAGACCCGTTACTCAGTACTTTGTTGAGGCATCTTTAGCAGTGATTACAGCCTCAAGTCTTCTTGGGTATGATGCTACAAGCTTGGCACACCTGTATTTGGGGAATTTCTCCCATTCTTCTCTGCAGATCCTCTCCAGCTGTGTCAGGTTGGATGGGGAGCGTCGATGCACAGCTATTTTCAGGTCCCTCCAGAGATGTTCGATCAGGTTCAAGTCCGGGCTCTGGCTGGGCCACTCAAGGACATTCACAGACTTGTCACAAAGCCACTCCTGCGTTGTCTTGGCTGTGTGCTTAGGGTCGTTGTCCTGTTGGAAGGTGAACCTCCGCCCCAGTCTGAGGTCCTGGTTTTCATCAAGGATCTCTCTGTACTTTGCTCCGTTCATCTTTCCCTCGATCCTGACTAGTCTCCCAGTTCCTGCCGCTGAAAAACATCCCCACAGCACGATGCTGCCACCACCATCCTTCACCGTAGGTATGGTATTGGCCAGGTGATGAGCGGGGCCTGGTTTCCTCCAGACGTGACGCTTGGCATTCAGGCCAAAGAGTTCAATCTTGGTTTCATCAGACCAGGGAACCCTGTTTCTCATGGTCTGTGAGTCCTTTAGGTGCCTTTTGGCAAACTCCAAGCGGGCTGTCATGTGCCTTTAACTGAGGAGTGGCTTCTATCTGGCCACTCTACCATAAAGGCCTGATGGAGGTGGAGTGCTGCAGATATCGTTGTCCTTCTGGAAGGTTCTCCAATCTCCACAGAGGAACTCTGGAGCTCCGTCAGAGCCACCTCCCTGACCAAGGCCCTTCTCCCCCGATTGCTCAGTTTGGCCGGGCGGCCAGCTCTACGAAGAGCCCTGGTGGTTCCAAAGTTCTTCCATTTAAGAATGACGGAGGCCACTGTGCTCTTCAGGACCTGCAATTCTGCAGAAATTGTTCTATACCCTTCCCCAGATCTGTGTCTCGACACAATCCTGTCTCGGAGGTCTACGGACAATTCCTTCATGCACAGTCAACTGCGGGGCCTTATATAGACAGGTGTGTGCCTCTCCAAATCATGTCCAATCAATTTATTTTATCACTGATGGACTCCAATCAAGTTGTAGAAACATCTCAAGGATAATCATAGAAAATAGGTGCAGGAGTAGGCCATTCGGCCCTTCGAGCCTGCACCGCCATTCAATATGATCATCCAACTCAGTATCCCGTACCTGCCTTCTCTCCATACCCCCTGATCCCTTTAGCCACAAGGGCCACATCTAACTCCCTCTTAAATATAGCCAATGAACTGTGGCCTCAACTATGTTCTGTGGCAGAGGATTCCACAGATTCATCACTCTCTGTGTGAATTTTTTTTTCTCATCTCGGTCCTAAATGATTTCCCCCTTATCCTTAAACTGTGTGACACCTTGTTCTGGACTTCCCCAACATCGGGAACAATCTTCCTGCATGTAGCCTGTCCAACCCCCTTAAGAATTTTGTAAGTTTCTATAAGATCCCCCCTCAATCTCGTAAATTCTAGCGAGTACAAGCCAAGTCTATCCAGTCTTTCTTCATATGAAAGTCCTGACATCCCAGGAATCAGTCTGGTGAACCTTCTCTGTAGGGCAAGAATGTCTTTCCTCAGATTAGGAGACCAAAACTGTACGCAATACTCCATGGAAACAGGATGAACCTAAGCTCAATTTTGAGTGTCAAAGCAAAATGTCAGAATACTGATGTAAATGTGATATTTCAGTTATTTCATTTTAATTACATTGCAAAATTCCTAAACACCTGTTTTTGCTTCTTCATTCTGGGGTATTGTGTGTAGATTGATGATTTAAAAAAATGAATTTAATCCATTTTAAAATAAGGCTGTAACGTAACAAAATGTGGGGAAAGTGAGGGGGTCTGAGTGCTTTCTGAATGCACTGTATTTGGGCATAAGACAGGGAGTTGGGGAGGGTGGATTCTCCCTGCCGGTTTGCTCCTGGGCCTGACCAAGATGGTCCAGGCATGGGGCGGGATGGTCGCAACAGAGTCGGCTGCCTGTCCCCTCTTCCGGGCCCACGTGTCCCTGGAGAGGGAACACGCACATACGCGGGGACTCTGAAGGTGTTTAAGAAGGAACTGCAGATGCTGGAAAATCGAAGGTAGACGAAAATGCTGGAGAAACTCAGTGGGTGCGGCAGCATCTATGGAGCGAAGGAAATAGGCAACGTTTCGGGCTGAAACCCTTCTTCAGACTGATCGGGGGTGGCGGGGAGAAGAAAGGAAAAAGGAGGAGGAGGAGCCCGAGGGCTGAGGAAGGGGAGGAGACAGCAAGGGCTAACAACATTGGGAGAATTCAATGTTCATGCCCGCAGGATGCAGGCTCCCCATGCGGAATATGAGGTGCTGTTCCTCCAATTTCCGGTGTTGCTCGCTCTGGCCATGGAGGAGACCCATGACAGAGAGGTCGGATGGGGAATGGGAGGGGGAGTTGAAGTGCTGAGCGGAGGTGTTGGGCGAAACGATCGCCAAGCCTACGCTTGTTCTCACCGATGTAGATCAGCTGACACTTAGAGCAGCGGATGCAATAGATGAGGTTGGAGGAGATGCAGGTGAACCTTTGGACTCTGAAGGCCTATTTGTCGATAAAGTCGGTGATATTATAATCTGATAACCGTTGTAATTGTAAACGGCAAATGGCAGTCTTGGTTTTGTTACTACTCTGTATGTGTTTATTTGAATAAAAACTCGTTATGTTAAAAATAAAAGGGTGAGACACAACGTGAAGCTCCCTCTGCACTGCCCTGTCACACACGCACATACACGCACACACACACATGCCCACACACATGCACGCACGCACGCACACACACACACGCACGCCCACACACACACACACACATACGCACACACACCCACACACGTACGCCCACACACACACACACGTACACACACGCGCACACACACACGCCCACACACACACACACACGCACGCACACACACACACACACACACACGCACGCACGCACACACACCCACACACACACCTACGCACACGCGCACACACACACACACACACTCGCTAGGGTTGGATACAGTCTCTCGCGGTTCATAGTCTCGCCAGTCGCTTGCCACTGTTGCGGGCTGGAGCGTGTACATGGAGCGTGTGAGGCTGTTCCAATATCTCTAAAGGGGCCGCTCCTGGCCGCTCTTCACACCCACCCTCCTCATCTCTGGACACCCTGTGCGTAGGGGAGAGGGTCGGGGAGGGGGGGGGGGGGGCTGAAGATGTCCTGGTCGTGTTGGCTCCTGGGCCTGGACAAGATGGCCACCCGCCAGTCACGGCGCCAGGCGGAAGACGGCTCTGCCACGAGGCCCCTTTTCCGGGGCTATGTCCGTGCCCGGATGGCACTAGCGAAGGACCACGCGCTGTCCACGGGGATTTCCGGGACCGCTTGTCTTGACAAGGATGGGGAAATACTGATTTAATATTTAGAATTGAAGAATATTTGTTTTATTTTGTATCACGGTGGTGGGTTTGTCTTGAATAGTCTTGTACTGTACATATTACTTTTGTAAATTATTGATTTAAATTATTTTTTTACAATAAACCCCCCCCCCCCCCCCCACAAAAAACATTGATCGGAGCTCTTGACACACATTTCACGCACAAATTTGTTGTTTTAAACATCTTTTGGGGCTTGGGCGGCACGTTACACACATCTGGCGTATCGCTGCAACCCTGCGGGAGTTTCTTTGGAGACGAGAGGGGGAAAGAAACATTTTTTAAAAGGATAAAATGGAGATGGAGGGCTGAAGATGTCCTGGTCAGGTTTGCTCCTGGGCCTAGCCAAGATGGCCATCCGCGAGTCATGGCGAGGAGAGGCGAGGAGAGGAGAGGAGAGGAATGAAGAGGGGAGGAGAGGAAAAATGAGGGGAGGAGGAGAGAGGAGGAGAGGGGAGGAGAGGAGAGGAGAGGAGAGGAGAGGAGAGGAGAGGAGAGCAGACAAGAGCAGAGGAGAGGAGAAGAGAGGAGAGGAAGAGGAGAGGGGAGGAGAGGAGATGAAGAGGGGAGGAGAGGAATGAAGAGGAGAGGAGAGGAGAGGAGAGAGGCAAGGTTCAATGATCACAGTGGCGTGTCTGGTCCCTCTGCCTCTCCATCCCCATCCCCATCCCGTTGCCGGGGCTGGTGCCCCTGGCAACCGTCTCCACCGTGGACCAGGAGGCGGGGGAAACGCAGGGCCTCTTGGTAGGTGGGCGGTAGGTCCCCCTCGACCCTCTCCCCCTCCTCCCCCTCTTCCTCCTCCTCCTCCTCCCCCCCCCCTACCACCACCACCACCTCCTCCTCCTCCCCCTCCCTCCTCCTCAGGCCCCCACTCAGGCTCCTGAAGATGCAGGCCCGGCCCAGGGAGAAGCGGCTTCGGCTGAAGGGCAGGCGGGCGCGCGGGCGTGGGACGCGGGAGGGGAGCGACAAGCTGCTGAGGGAGCGTCGGCAGCCCCGGCAGGGCCTAGGGTGGGAGGAGGCCTCCATCAGCAGGGCCTCGGAGTAGGTGGGCACCAGCTGGCGGTTGGTGCAGATGTGCCACTCCAGTTCGGTCACGTCCACTGTGGTGGTGGCGGTGGGCCTAGAGGAGTGGGGGGCCCCTCCGTCACCATCGGGGGCCCCGAACAGCTTCTCCACGTGGTAGTGGAGGCAGGCGGTGCGGTATTCGGCCAGCACTCGCAGGGGCCAGCTGAGGACCACCAGCGACACGGTCCAGAAGATGGAGGGCGACACGTACCAGGGCGGGCTCTTGGGGTCGGAGAGGGCCACCATCCTCTCCTTGAAGTCCACGTCCCTCAGGTGCATGCCCTCGCGGGCCTCCAGGTAGTCGTCGAGGCCCTCGTTGTCGCTGAAGAAGCGCGCCCGCTGCGTTAGGTAGGCCGTCTCCGCCTCGGCGCCGGCGAAGCTGAAGCACTTGGTGAAGCGCAGGCGGGTGGCCGGGTGGTCGCCCAGGCCCGCCAGCCCGCGGGAGACGTCCCGCACCCCGTGGCGCCCGTAGTCGAACTCGGACTCGGCCAGGCGGGTGTTGACCCGTTCGTGGTACACCTGCGTGGTGGTGTAGGCGTCGCCGTTGCGGTAGCGGGTGACCTGGCGTGTCCGCCGGACGTAGTGGTAGCTGACGGCCCGCCACCAGATGCAGGGGCTGGCCCGCTGGAGGCGTTCCACCCGCTCGTACACACCGTGCACGTCCACACGGTGCTGGGCCTCCCGCCCGGCGTGGCAGTGCCAGCACTCCACCAGGTACACCACGTACAGCATGAGCAGGAAGGCCAGCGGGATGTAGACGTAGCCGCTGGAGCACGGGCTCTCATGGTAGACCATCGACTCCCCCCCGCCCACACCGCCCCCGCCGCCCATCAGGGGCGTGCGGAAGGACAGGCGGGTGACGGTGGACAGGTGGCACCAGGCCACCACGCCAACGCAGCCCAGCATCAGCACGGTGAGCACCAGGCATTTCCAGTGCGACTCCCGGCACAGCGAGGCGCTCAGAGACTGCTTCAGGGGCCGCTGCTGTGGGGGGGACAGAGGGGGGAGAAGATGGAGGTGGGGGGAGAAGATGGAGGTGGAGGGGGGATGATGGAGGTGATGGAGATGATGGAGATGATGGAGGTGATGGAGAGGGGGTGAAGGAGGTGATGGAGATGATGGAGAGGAGAGGGGGAGAAGGAGATGGGGGGATGATGGAGGGTGTGAAGGAGATGGAGGGGGAGGGGGAGATGGCATGAGGGAGAAAGGGAAGATGGAGGTGATGGAGATGATGGAGAGGGGAGATGGTGGAGATGGAAATGATGGAGATTGATGGGGATGATGGGGATGATGGGAGATGATGGAGGTGATGGAGGTGATGGAGGATGATGGAGAGGGGAGAGGGGGTGATGGAGATGATGGGGGTGTGATGGAGAGATGATGTGGGGGGTGATGGATGGTGGGTGATGGGTGATGGATGATGTGATGATGGGGTGGTGATGGGTGATGATGGAGATGGAGATGAGATGGATGGAGATGATGATGGAGAGGGAGAGGAGATGATGGAGATGATGGAGGTGATGGAGATGATGGAGATGATGGAGATGATGGAGATGATGGAGATGATGGAGGTGATGGAGATGATGGAGATGATGGAGATGATGGAGATGATGGAGGTGATGGAGGGGAGATGGAGGTGATGGAGGTGATGGAGGTGATGGAGGGGATGGAGGTGATGGAGATGATGGGTGGTGGTGATGGAGATGATGGAGGTGATGGGGATGATGGGGGTGATGGAGATGATGGGGGTGATGGAGATGATGGAGGTGATGGGGGTGATGGTGGTGATGGAGGTGATGGAGATGATGGGGATGATGGAGATGATGGAGATGATGGAGGTGATGGAGATGATGGAGGTGATGGTGGTGATGGTGGTGATGGAGGTGATGGAGATGATGGAGGTGATGGAGGTGATGACGATGGAGATGATGGAGATGATGGAGATGATGGAGAGGGGGAAGATGGAGATGGAGAGGAGATGGGGAGAATGAGATGGAGAGATGGGGATGATGGAGATGGGGAGGGGGGAGATGGGGGAGAGGAGGGGGGAGGGGGAGAGATGGCATGAGGAGAGAGGGGAGGATGGAGAGGGGGGAGGGGAGAGATGAGGGGAGGGGAGATGGCATGAGGGAGGGAGAGGGGAGATGGGGATGGGGGGGGGGAGAAGAGGGGAGGGGGGGAGATGGCATGAGGGAGAGAGGGGAGATGGGGAGGGGGGGGAGATGGGGGAGGGGGTGGGGGGGGAGATGGGGAGAGGGGGGCAGAGGCAGAGGGTGAAGGGGAGGGGGAGGATGAGGGGGTAGATTTGGGATGATGGAGAGAGGGGGGGGCGAGGGGGGGTGGGAGGGAGAAGGGGATGGGGGGGGGTAAAGGAGGGGGGGGAGGGGAGAGAGAAATGATAGAGGGGGAGTGGGAGATGGCATGAGGGAGAGATAGGGGGAGGAGGGAAGGGGGGAGATGGGGAGATGAAGGGTGTGAGAGGGAGATAGGGAGATGGGGGAGAGGGGAGGGGGAGAGATTGAGGGACAGGAAGTCGAGGTGACATGGGAGAGGGTCAGGGTGTCGAGTTAATGGGGAGATGAAGAATGGGAGAGGAGGGGGGAGAGAGAGGGGAGGGGGGAGACACAAACAGAAAACAGTTCAGTCACATCACCAAACGATGACACAAAGTGCCGGATTAACTCAGCGGGTCGGGTAGCATCTCTGGAGAACGTTGGCGGGTGACGTTTCGGGTCAGGACCCTCGAAGAACGGCCAAAGGGCCTGAGCTACAGGCTCGGACTTTATTCCATGGAGCGCAGGAGGATGAGGGGTGATCTTATAGAGGTGTACACAACCACGAGAGGTGAATGCACAGTCTATCACCCAGAGTAGGGGAATCAAGGACCAGAGAACATAGGTTTAAGGTGAAGGGGGGGGAAAAGATTTAACAGGAACCTGAGGGGTAACTTTTCCACACAAAGGGTGGTGGGTGTATGGAACGAGCTGCCGGAGGAGGTAGTTGAGGCTGGGACTATCGCAACTTGGATGGTGCATGGGTAAAGGAGGCTTAGAGGGATATGGGCCAAATGCAGGCAGGTGGGACTGGTGTAGATGGGGCATCTTGGGCAAGTTGGGCCGAAGGGCCTGTTTCCACACTGTGTGATTCAATTGGTTATACTCAGTAACTCAGACCTTAGGCGTGGAATCGGGGCGGCACTTGTGGCGCAGCGGGTAGAGTCGCTGCCTCACAGCGCCAGAGGCCCGGGTTCGATCCTGACCGCGGACGCTGTCTGTGCGGAGTTTGCACGTTCTCCCCGGGACCTGCACGTGGGTTTTCTCCGGGTGCTCCGGTTTCCCGCCCACATTCCAAAGGAGTGCCCGCTGGAGAGAGCAGTTCTACGGAGCCAAATTTCAAACTGGGAAGGGTGCAGAGAGGATTTACGAGGATGTTGCCAGGATTCGAGGGACTGGGCTAAGTTGAGTATCTTGGACTCCATTCTTTGGAGCGCAGGAGGATGAGGGCTGATCTTATTGAGGTGTACTGTATAAGATCGTAGATCGGGTAGACGGACAGAGTCTCTTGCTCAGAGTAAGGGAATCAAGGACATGCACCAGTCCTAATGTATTTTCTACATTGGGATAGTCCCAGCCTCAACTACTTCCTCCGGCAGCTCGTTCCATACACCCACCACCCTCTGTATGTGAAAAAGTTTCCCCTCAGGTTCCTATTAACTCTTTCCTCTCTCACCTTAAACATAGAACGTAGAGAAATAGGTGCAGGAGTAGGCCACTCGGCCCTTCGAGCCAGCACCGCCATTCAATATGATCACGGCTGATCATCCAGAATCAGTACCCCATTCCTGCTTTCTCCCCATATCTCTTGATTCCATTCGCCCTAAGAGCTAAATCTAACTCTGTCTTGAAAACATCCAGTGAATCGGCCTCCACTGCCTTCTGTGGCAGAGAATTCCACAGATTCACAACTCTCTGGGTGAAAAGGTTTTTCCTCATCTCAGTCCAAAATGGCCGACCCCTTATTCTTAAACTTAAAATGGACTCCCCCAACATGGCGGACATTTTTCTTGCATCTAGCCTGTCCGATCCTTTAGCCTTTCCAATCTTTCCTGATATGACACAGGAGACTCTTCTTCAGACCGAGAGTCAGGGAAAAGTGTCCTGGGCCTCCTCCACTGTCAGAGTGAGGCCTAGTGCAAATTGGAGGAACAGCACCTCATATTTCGCCTGGGCAGCTCACACCCCAGCGGTATGAACATTGACTTCTCTAGCTCCAAATAACCCTTACTATCTCCATCCCCTCCCCCTTCCCAGTTCTCCCACCAGTCTGACTGTCTCCGACTACATTTTATCTCTGTTTGCTTTGTTGTCACCTTCTCCCAGCTAACAATGATCTATTCTACATTTTCATCAGGTCATGTGATAGGAGTATAATTAGCCCATCAAGTCCACTCCACCATTCAATCCTGGCTGATCTATCTCTCCCTCCTAACCCCATTCTCCTGCCTTCTCCCCACAACCTCTGACACCCGCACTAATCAAGAATCTATCAATCTCCCCCTTAAAAATATCCATTGACTTGGCCTCCACAGCCGTCTGTGGCAATGAATTCCGCAGATTCACTGCACCTTGATCTCCATCCCCTTTGTCCAGTTTTCACACCTTACACCTCCTTATCTCCCTCTCCCCCCCGACTCTGAGTCTGGAGAAGGATCTCAACCCGAAACGTCACATATTGCCATAGATGGAGTGCAGAGACGGTTCACCAGGCTGATTCCTGGGATGTCAGGACTGTCTTATGAAGAAAGACTGGATAGACTTGGTTTATACTCTCTAGAATTTAGGAGATTGAGAGGGGATCTTATAGAAACATACAAAGTCTTAAGGGGTTGGACAGGCTAGATGCAGGAAGATTGTTCCCGATGTTAGGGAAGTCCAGGACAAGGGGTCACAGCTTAAGGATAAGGGGGAAATCCTTTAAAACCGAGATGAGAAGAACTTTTTCTCTTATGTAGAATGCATTTCGTTGTCTCTGTACTGTACACTGACAATGACAATAAATTGAATCATTTCATTTCATTTCATTTTCATTTTTTTCACACAGAGAGTGGTGAATCTCTGGAACTCTCTGCCGCAGAGGGTAGTTGAGGCCAGTTCATTGGCTATATTTAAGAGGGAGTTAGATGTGGCCCTTGTGGCTAAGGGGATCAGGGGGTATGGAGAGAAGGCAGGTACGGGATACTGAGTTGGATGATCAGCCATGATCATATTGAATGCGGTGCAGGCTCGAAGGGCTGAATGGCCTACTCCTGCACCTAATTTCTATGTTTCTATGTCACCCGCACCTTCTCTCCAGAGATGCTGCCTGTCCCGCTGAGTTGCTCCAGCGTTTGCGTGGCTGAGTGGTTGTAAAATTGCACAAATACACACGCTAAATGTTCGAGAAAGCATTGAGTTGAGACGGCAAAATGAACCTGAAGGGCCAAAGACTGGACCAGAATATTTTAAAACCAAGAGACTTTGCTGTTGAAACGTTGCCATGCTTTGTAACATGAGAGGAATACGGTGTCACAAATAGAATTGAAGGATGAATGTGATCTTCTACAGAGGGGAGAGGATGCAAGGTGACATAGCAAAAGGTTTTGAGTATAGGAGCAGGGAGGTTCTACTGCAGTTGTACAGGGTCTTGGTGAGACCACACCTGGAGTATCGCGTACTGTTTTGGTCTCCAAATCTGAGGAAAGACATTCTTGCCACAGAGGGAGTGCAGAGAAGGTTCACCAGACTGATTCCTGGGATGGCAGGACTTTCATATGTAGAAAGACTGGATAGACTCAGCTTGTACTCGCTAGAATTTAGAAGATTGAGGGGGGGATCTTATAGAAACGTACAAAATTCTTAAGGGGTTGGACAGGCTAGATGCAGGAAGATTATTCCCGATGTTGGGGAAGTCCAGAACTAGGGGTCTCAGTTTAAGGATAAGAGGGAAATCCTTTAGGACCGAGATGAGAAAATCATTTTTTACACAGAGAGTGGTGAATCTCTGGAACTCTCTGCCACAGAAGGTGGTTGAGGCCAGTTCATTGGCTATATTTAAGAGGGAGTTAGATGTGGCCCTTGTGGCTAAAGGGATCAGGGGGTATGGAGAGAAAGCAGGTACAGGATACTGAGTTGGATGATCAGCCATGATCATATTGAATGGCGGTGCAGGCTCGAAGGGCCAAATGGCCTACTCCTGCACCTAATTTCTATGTTTCTATGTGACCCGAATATGCTCCACGTTTACAACGAGGTAGTTTATGAGGAGGTCTACAAGAATGATTCCAGGAATGAGTGGGTTAACATATGATGAGCGCTTGAAGGAACTCATCGCTGGAGTTTAGAAGGATGAGGGGAGGAGGACCTCATTGAAACGTAACTGAATAATGAAAGGCCTGGATAGAGAGGATGTGGAGAGGATGTTTCCACTGGTGGGTGAGTCTAGGACCAGAGGTCACAGCCGCAGAATTAAAGGGCGCTCTTTTAGAAAGGAGGTGAGGAGGAACTTCTTTAGTCAGAGGGTGGTGAATCTGTGGAACTCATTCAAGTCAAGTCACATATTTGTGTAGCACATTTAAACACTTATTTAAAAGGATATTGGGATGAGGATAGGTGATTGTGAGTGGGATATTTGTTATACTAATTGATTATAGAGTGATGGGTTATATATATATATATATATATGACTAAGATACTGTATAGTATACGAGGGTTTTTTACTTTCATCTTTTTTTCTTTTTTGTATGGCTTTGTAAATATCTGATTAGTGTATAAATGTAAATAATTTGGTGTACATATAGTGGCTGGTGTACACATGATGTACATATAGTGGCTGGGTGTACATATGGTGTACATCTTCAAATCCAGTGTTAAAACACATTTGTACTCCCTGGCTTTTGACCATGCCTGAGGCTTTGCTTCTGTTTGTGGTGTTTTTGATGTTTCTTTATTTTACATGTCTTTTCCTACTATTTCTTTTGATTGTTATTTTTGGTGTGTATTAACTTTTTTGTCAATGATTAGTGATGTACAGCACTTTGTTGCAGCTATGTTTGTTTTTAAAGTGCTCTATAAATAATTATTATTATTATTATTATTATTATATAGCTGCTAAATTTGTGTAAGATAATTACAAGCAGTTGAATAAGGGGTGGGAATTAATCAACTTTGGCTGCTTCCTGTTCCTTTTCGGACACAAACGATCTCATTTATTTATAGATATTGTTTATGACACTTTATAAATATTCTTGTTTTGTTTTTTGAAAAACAACTCTCGTTGACCAAAGTGCTTTACATTGGTGGAGGTACTAACGGTGCTCCCTCAGAGGACCTCAAGAAACATAGAAAATAGGTGCAGGAGTTGGCCATTTGGCCCTTCGAGCCTGCACCGCCATTCAATATGATCATGGCTGATCATCCAACTCAGTATCCCGTACCTGCCTTTCTCTCCATACCCCCTGATCCCTTTAGCCACAAGGGCCACATCTAACTCCCTCTTAAATCCAGCCAATGAACTGTGGCCTCAACTACCGTCTGTGGCAGAGAATTCCACAGATTCACCACTCTCTGTGTAAAAAGTGATTTTTTCATCTCGGTCCTAAAAGATTTCCCCCTTATCCTTAAAATGATTTTCTCATCTCGGTCCTAAAAGACTTCCCTCTTATCCTTAAACAGTGACCCCTTGTTCTGGACTTCCCCAACATCGGGAATAATCTTCCTGCATCTAGCCTGTCCAACCCCTTAAGAATTTTGTAAGTTTCTATAAGATGTTTTATTATTTTTTATTTATTATTTTTGTCTTTTTATCTTTGTGTTTTTTTTACATTTGTAAGTTCCCGTTTAAAGATTTAACTATATTTACATAGAGACCGGGAGGTCTATATTCAATGTGTATTTTGACACCGGTCTCATATTAGGTTAGACCTGTTATTAATGTGATCCTGAGCCCTATGTACCATTATCATTATTCTTTTTTGCTCTGTTTTTTAGGTTTTATTTTTGTTTTTTTGGGGGAAAAAACCCAATAAAAAGATTTTAAAAGAACAAAAGAAAGAACGAGTTTGAATTTTATACGGAACCGCAATGGGAGCCAGTGGAGAGAGGCCAGAATCGGGGTGATGTGGTCCCTTTTTCGGGTGCCCGTCAGGAGTCTCGCTGCGGCGTTTTGGACCAATTTCAGGCGGGGCGGGGCGGGACAGGGACATTGCCACAGAGGGCTGCGGAGGCCAAGTCAGTGGACACTTTTAAGGCGATAGATTGACATATTCTTAATTAGAACGGGTGTCAAAGGTTATGGGGAGAATGTGTAACTACTAGCCAAAACAGAGCAGGAATAGCACCAAAATGTAGTAAAGGATTCATGCATTGCTAGGCCATTTTGGCCAAATGTTTTTGCAGATATAAGACAAGCTATTGATGGTCTCAGCAAGTCTAGGGCCCAGATCAGTGTTGCAGATAAGATATGTATGAATATCTCTTCAATTGACAGAATGAATGAGATTTCTCCAAAGTGTAATATGCATGAAGTTGGTTGGATTAATGCAACAGCATGTTGTGAGACAGTTACCCTGCTGTTTGTTGATTGGTTAAAGTGTTGAGCCCTGGCAGGTTTCGTTTGAGTTCCAGGGCAAATGTTGCATTATTTAAGTTAACATAGCTTCCTTCCAGAAGCTTCTCCTAGAAACAATGTATGGGAGACTCTGTAATTGGTTTTGGGAACTGTCAATGTTGATGTAATTAGAAGGGTTTAGGCCTGAAACGTAGCCTATTTCCTTGATTAGTGCGGGTGTCAGGGGTTATGGGGAGAAGGCAGGAGAATGGGGTCAGGACGGAGAGATGGATCAACCATGATTGAATGCTGTAGTCGACTTGATGGGCCGAATGGCCTAATTCTGCTCCTGTCACTTATGCCCTTACGACCTTATGACCCAAACGTTATTCCCTTTATCCTGTATCTGCACACTGTGTGGATGGCTGTGATCGCGTATAGTCTTTCCGTTGACTGGTTAGCACGCAACAGAAAGCTTTTCACTGTACCTCGGTACACGTGACAATTAGCTCAACTAAACCAATCTCTTCCTCGCCCCTCTCTCCCGTCTCTCCAAAACAAGTTCACAAGTTATAGGAGTAGAATTAGGCCATTCGGCCCATCGAGTCTGTTGTGACGAGTCTGTCTTTACGACGTCTAAAGGTTTAAGCCCTCGGTTGTCACTAATTTGTGGACCATGGTTCAGAAGGTAGACAAAAACGCTGGAGAAACTCAGCAGTATCTCATCAGCAGTATCAGATACTCAGCAGTATAAATGGTGGCCTATTATCTAAATGGTGGCCGATTGGGAAAGGGGGAGATGCAGCGAGACCTGGGTGTCATGGTACACCCAGTCATTGAAGGTAGGCATGCAGGTGCAGCAGGCAGTAAAGAAAGCGAATGGTATGTTAGCTTTCATTGCAAAAGGATTTGAGTATAGGAGCAGGGAGGTTCTACTGCAGTTGTACAGGGTCTTGGTGAGACCACACCTGGAGTATTGCGTACAGTTTTTGGTCTCCAAATCTGAGGAAGGACATTATTGCCATAGAGGGAGTGCAGAGACGGTTCACCAGACTGATTCCCGGGATGTCAGGACTGTCTTATGAAGAAAGACTGGATAGACTTGGTTTATACTCTCTAGAATTTAGGAGATTGAGAGGGGATCTTATAGAAACTTACAAAATTCTTAAGGGGTTGGACAGGCTAGATGCAGGAAGATTGTTCCCGATGTTAGGGAAGTCCAGGACAAGGGGTCACAACTTAAGGATAAGGGGGGAAATCCTTTAAAACCGAGATGAGAAGAACTTTTTTCACACAGAGAGTGGTGAATCTCTGGAACTCTCTGCCACAGTTGAGGCCAGTTCATTGGCTATATTTAAGAGGGAGTTAGATGTGGCCCTTGTGGCTAAGGGGATCAGGGGGTATGGAGAGAAGGCAGGTACAGGATACTGAGTTGGATGATCAGCCATGATCATATTGAATGGCGGTGCAGGCTCGAAGGGCCGAATGGCCTACTCCTGCACTTAATTTCTATGTTTCTATGTAGCAGGGTGAGGCAGCATCTATGGAGCGAAGGAAAAGGTGAATAGGAGTCCGCCGCTCCATAGATGCTGCCTCACCCGCTGAGTTTCTCCAGCATTTTTGTGTACCTGCGATTTTCCAGCATCTGCAGTTCCTTCTTAAACAAATAATTCATACGTTTGATCGGATTGTACAGAGACCACCCCTGCGTAGTTCGGCCCCTCAAGGTCATGGGCCTTAGACCGAAGTCGATCTTCTGGACGTCCGCTTGGGACTGGGTGACCTTTTGGAGTGTTTCTGCTTGCACGAGGCTGAAGGGCTTGGCCTGGCAGAGACAAGGATCGAACCGGCGGTGGTTTAGGTATCGTGTAGGGGAATTTGTTGTTCAATCCCAAAATAAAGACGAGTTGTCCCAGTGCTCGACTCTGTGGTTTTTGGCTGAACTAGACAGGGGGGTAAGCTTGAGAAGAGCATATTTACAAAGGCAGGGGAATGGGGGTTGGAGGCAGGGATCAGCCATGAGTGAATGGTGGAGTGGACTCTGTGGTAGCCATTTATCATAACTCTGTATATTATAATTATATCCAGTTATCTGCCTGCAATTATGTGGGTGACAATAGACAATAGACAATAGGTGCAGGAGTAGGCCATTCGGCCCTTCGAGCCAGCACCGCCATTCAATGTGATCATGGCTGATCATCCCCAATCAGTACCCCGTTCCTGCCTTCTCTCCATACCCCCTGACTCCGCTATCTTTAAGAGCCCTATCTAGCTCTCTCTTGAAAGCATCCAGAGAACCGGCCTCCACCGCCCTCTCAGGCAGAGAATTCCACAGACTCACAACTCTCTCTGAGAAAAAGTGTTTCCTCGTCTCCGTTCTAAATGGTTAACCCCTTATTCTTAAACTGTGTGTGGCCCCTAGTTCTGGACTCCCCCAACATCGGGAACATGTTTCCTGCCTCTAGCGTGTCCAAACCCTTAATAATCTTATGTGTTTCAATAAGATATCCTGTCATCCTTCTAAACTCCAGAGTGTACAAGCCCAGCCGCTCCATTCTCTCAGCATATGACAGTCCCGCCATCCTGGGAATTAACCTTGTAAACCTACGCTGGGCTCCCTCAATAGAACGAATGTCCCTTCCTCAACTAGGGAACTTATACTTAAGGGGAGTTAAATTAGGGTGAGATTTATACGTAGTCTGGCTAAGTTTAACAATATAACAATTACAGCACGGAAACAGGCCATCTCCGCCCTACAAGTCCGTGCCGAACAACTTTTTTTCCCCTTAGTCCCACCTGCCTGCATTCATACCATTACCCTCCATTCCCTTCTCATCCATATGCCTATCCAATTTATTTTTAAATGATACCAACGAACCTGCCTCCACCACTTCCACTGGAAGCTCATTCCACACCGCTACCACTCTCTGAGTAAAGAAGTTCCCCCTCATATTACCCCTAAACTTCTGTCCCTTAATTCTGAAGTCATGTCCTCTCGTTTGAATCTTCCCTGTTCTCAAAGGGAAAAGCTTGTCCACGTCAACTCTGTCTATCCCTCTCATCATTTTAAAGACCTCTATCAAGTCCCCCCTTAACCTTCTGCGCTCCAGAGAATAAAGACCTAACTTATTCAACCTAAACCACCAGGTTTCTGGTGTGTGTTTGTGGCTAGGTTTCTGCCGCAGACTCCCAGATAGTTTTTAGTTTTGTTCGATGAAGATTAGGGAGAAGATATAGTTTTCCACCATGATCATGGGAATGATTGAAACGTGTATACTTGAACATTCAGGAGCGGAAAAGAATGCAGAAAGTTGTGAACACTGCCCAGTCCATCATCGGCTCTGACCTCCCCACCATCGATGGGGACCTATCGCAGTCGCTGCCTCAAAAAGCCTGCCAACATCATCAAAGTCCTACACCATCCTGGCCACACACTCATCTCTTCGCTGCCTTCTGGAAGAAGGTACAGGAGCCTGAAATCTGTTACATCCAGGTTCAGGAATAGCTACTTCCCCACAGCCATCAGGCTATTAAACACAACTTCAAACAAACTCTGAACTATAACAGCCTATTGCATGTTATCTGTTTATTTATTGTGTATATATATATATGGTCTATGGTATATAGACACACTGAACTTTTATCTCCTGTTCTGTATTATGCTTAGATATTCTGTTGACTGATTCCTGGGATGTCAGGACTTTCATATGAAGAAAGACTGGATAGACTCGGCTTGTACTCGCTAGAATTTAGAAAATTGAGGGGGGATCTTATAGAAACTTACAAAATTCTTAAGGGGTTGGACAGGCTGGATGCAGGAAGATTGCTCCCGATGTTGGGGAAGTCCAGGACAAGGGGTCACACAGTTTAAGGATAAGGGGGAAATCTTTTAGGACCGAGATGAGAAAATCATTTTTTACACAGAATCTGTGGAATTCTCTGCCACAGAAGGTAGTTGAGGCCACACAGTTCATTGGCTATATTTAAGAGGGAGTTAGATGTGGCCCTTGTGGCTAAAGGGATCAGGGGGGTATGGAGAGAAGGCAGGGATGGGATTCTGAGTTGGATGATCAGCCATGATCATATTGAATGACGGTGCAGGCTCGAAGGGCCTACTCCTGCACCTATTTTCTATGTTTCTATGTTTCTTGAGGTCCTCTGGGGGAGCGCTGTATGTACCCACTGTTTGTAGAGTTGTTTTCAAATGTGCTATAAATATGAAAGTGACTTGACTTGAATGAGTCCCACAGATTCACCACCCTCTGACTAAAGAAGTTCCTCCTCCTGATCATATCGAATGGCTCGAAGGGCCGCATGGCCTACTGCTGCACCTATTGTCTATGTTTCTATATTGTGCTGCAGCAAGCAAGAACGTCATTGTCCTATACAGGGACACATGACAATAAACTCACTTGAACTTGAACCTGCTGGACAATCGAAGGTAGACAAAAAACGCTGGAGAAACTCAGAGGGTGACGCAGCATCTATGGAGCGAAGGAAATAGGCGACGTTTCGGGTCTCGACCCGAAACGTCACCTATTTCCTTCGCTCCATAGATGCTGCCTCACCCGCTGAGTTTCCCCAGCATTTTTGTCTACCTTCTGAACCTTGGTCCGCAACTTAGTGACAACCGAGGGCTTAAACTTACAAAATTCTTAAGGGGTTGGACAGGCTCGAGATGAGGAGTACTTTTTTCACACAGAGAGTGGTGAATCTCTGGAACTCTCTGCCACAGAGGGTAGTTGAGGCCAGTTCATTGGCTATATTTAAGAGGGAGTTAGATGTGGCCCTTGTGGCCAAGGGGATCAGAGGGTATGGAGAGAAGGCAGGTACAGGATACTGAGTTGGATGATCAGCCATGATCATATTGAATGGCGGTGCAGGCTCGAAGGACCGAATGGCCTACTCCTGCACCTAATTTCTATGTTTCTATGTTAAACCTTGGGACGTCGTAAAGACAGACTCGTCACAACAGACTCGATGGGCCGAATGGCCTAATTCTACTCCGATAACCTGCGAACTTGTTTTGGAGAGACGGGGGAGTGGGGCGAGGAAGAGATTAGTTGGGCTTATTGTCACGAGGTACAGCGAAAAGCTTTCTGTTGCGTGCTAACCAGTCAACGGAAAGACTATACGCGATCACAGCCGTCCACACAGTGTGCAGATACAGGATAAAAAGGGAATAACGTTTGGGCCATAAGGTCGTAAGTGACAGGAGCAGAATTAGGCCATTCGGCCCATCAAGTCTACTCCGCCATTCAATCAGGGCTGATCTATCTCTCCCTCCTAACCCCATTCTCCTGCCTTAGAAACATAGAAACATAGAAATTAGGTGCAGGAGTAGGCCATTCGGCCCTTCGAGCCTGCACCGCCATTCAATATGATCATGGCTGATCATCCAACTCAGTATCCCGTACCTGCCTTCTCTCCATACCCCCTGATCCCCTAAGCCACAAGGGCCACATCTAACTCCCTCTTAAATATAGCCAATGAACTGGCCTCAACTACCCTCTGTGGCAGAGAGTTCCAGAGATTCACCACTCTCTGTGTGAAAAAAACAGAGGCTTATGTCTTCTCCCCATAACCCCTGACACCCGCACTAATCAAGAATCTATCTATCTCTGCCTTAAATGTATCCACTGACTTGTGGCCTCCACAGCCGTCTGTGGCAAAGAATTCCACAGATTCACCACCCTCTGACTGAAGAAATTTCTCCTCATCTCCTTCCTAAAGGAACGTCCTTTAATTCTGAGGCTGTGCCCTCTGGTCCTAGACTCTAGACTCTCCCACTAGTGGAAACATCCTCTCCACATCCACTCTATCCAGGCTTTTCACTATTCTGTACGTTTCAATGAGGTCCCCCCTCCCCTCATCCTTCTAAACTCCAGCGCGTACAGGCCCAGTGCTGACAAACGCTCATCGTACGTTAACCCACTCATTCCTGGGATCGTTCTTGTAAACCTGCTCTGGACCCTCTCCAGAGCCGGCAGGCACATCCTTCCTCAGATATAGGGTCCCCGCCCCATTGCTCACAATGCTGTCTGTACGGAGTTTGCACGTTCTCTCCCCGTGACCTGCGTGGGTTTTCTCCGGGTGCTCCGGTTTCCTCCCACACTCCAAAGACGTGCGGGTTTTTTTGTAGGTCAATTGGCTCGTGTAAATTGTCAACAGTCACTGGTGCGTGTAGGATAGCGCTAAGGCACGGGGGGGGGGGATCGCTGGTCAGCCCGGACACGATGGGCCGAAGGGCCTGTTTCCGCGCTGTATCTCCGAAGTCTACAGTAAATCCCAAAGGCTTGCGGGTTTGTAGGTTATTTGGCCGTCCGTAAGTTGGGAGTGGATGAGAAAGCGGGATAAGGTGGAACTAGCGTGAACGGGTCAGCACGGACTCGGTGGGCCGAAGGGCCTGTTGTCGTGGTGTTTCTTTCAATCAGAAACTCTGCCACTTTGGTTCTGAATTATTCCACAGCTGCAGATTCCAAGGGCTGCACTTAATTTTTTAAAAAATGATCAGAAGACCATCACAAGGATATGGATGTGGGCCAAGCACAGGCAGGTGGGACTGGTGCAGATGGGGCACGTTGGCCAGCATTGACAAGTTGGGCCGAAGGGCCTGTTTCATAGGAACATAAAAAATAGGTGCAGGAGTAGGCCATTCGGCCCTTCGAGCCTGCACCGCCATTCAATATGATCATGGCTGATCATCCAACTCAGTATCCCATACCTGCCTTCTCTCCATACACCCTGATCCCTTTAGCCACAAGGGCCACATCTAACTCCCTCTTAAATATAGCCAATGAACTGTGGCCTCAACCACCTTCTGTGGCAGAGAATTCCACAGATTCACCACTCTCTGTGTGAAAAATGTTTTCCTCATCTCGGTCCTAAAAGATTTCCCCCTTATCCTTAAACTGTGTGACCCCTAGTTCTGGACTTCCCCAACATCGGGAACAATCTACCTGCATCTAGCCTGTCCAACCCCTTAAGAATTTTGTAAGTTTCTATAAGATCCCCCCCTCAATCTTCTAAATTCTAGCGAGTACAAGCCGAGTCTATCCAGTCTTTCTTCATACGAAAGTCCCAACATCCCAGGAATCAGTCTGGTGAACCTTCTCTGTACTCCCTCTATGGCAAGAATGTCTTTCCTCAGATTCGGAGACCAAAACTGTACGCAATACTCCAGGTGTGGTCTCACCAAGACCCTGTACAACTGCAAGGTTGTGTCTATGGGTCTAGGTGGGACTAGTGTATGTAGGACAGGTTTCGAGGGATATGGGCCAAAGGCAGGCAAGTGGGACTGGTGGAGATGGGGCAAGTTGGGCTGAAGGGCCTGTCTCTGGGAGTTTACCAGCTTTCTGAGGTAAAGCACGCAGGCATCTAAACTGGTGTAAGGTTCAAAACCACCTTCTGCACACCAGGTCCAACCTAAATGGTCTTGTGATTGAATTAGCAAGGTGCCCTCTACCCCAAAGTAAACACAAAACGCTGGAGTAACTCAGCGGGACAGAAGGAGAGAAGGAGCAGGTGATGTTTCGGGTTGAGACCGTCGGAGGGAGATACATCGATCAGGAAGGTGTGAAAAACAGAACAGACGTACAGAATAGTGAAAGGCCTTGGATAGAGTGGATGTGGAGAGGATGTTTCCACTAGTGGGAGAGTCTAGGACCAGAGGTCACAGCCTCAAAACTAAAGGGTGTTCCTTTAGGAAGGAGATGAGGAGGAATTTCTTTAGTCAGAGGGTGGTGAATCTGTGGGATTCTTTGCCACAGACGGCTGTGGAGGCCACAAGTCAGTGGATATATTTAAGGCAGGGTTGTTCCTCCAATTTACACTGGGCCTCACTGCCCTGTATATATATATACTCTCTCTGTCTCTCTGTGTCTCTGTCTCTCTCTCTCTCTGTCTCTCTCTCTCTCTCTCTCCCCCTCTCTCCCCCTGTTTCTCTCCCAAGATTTCCACCAACAATGTCAGAGAAGGGGGGAGAGAGGGAGGGAGGAGGGAGGAGAGAGAGAGAGAGAGAGAGAGAGAGAGAGAGAGAGAGAGAGAGAGAGAGAGAGAGAGAGAGAGAGAGAGAGAGAGAGAGAGAGAGAGAGAGAGGAGAAGGGGGGAAGGGCTGAGAGAAAAGGGGGAGAGACAAAGAAGGGGGAGAGAGAGAGGGAGAGAAAAGGGGGAGGGATAGAGAGAGAAGAGAGAGAGAGAGGGGGTCTCTCTCTCTCTCTCTCCCCCTCTCTACCTCTCTCTCTCTCTCTCCCTCTCTCTCTCTCTCTCTCTCTATCTCTCTCTCTCTCCCTCTCCTCTCTATCTCTCTCTCCCCCTCTCTCTACCTCTCTCCCCCCTCTCCCCCCCTCTCTCTCTCTCTCCCCTCTCTCTACCAATCTCTCTCTCTCCCCTCTCCCTCTCCCCCCTCTACCCCCTCCCTCCTCTCTCTCCCTCTCTCCATCCTCTCCCCCCTCCCCCTCTCTCCACTCTCCTCTCTCCCCCTCCCCTCTCTCTCTATCTCCTCTCTCCCCCTTCTCTCTACCTCTCTCTCCTTCTGTCCCCCCTCCTCTCTCCCTCTCTCCCCCCTATCTCTCCCCCCGTCCCCCTCCCTCTCAGTCACATTCTCTGTCCAAATGGCTGTGTATGTGTGTGTGTGTGTGGTGTGTGTGTGTGTATGCGTGTGTGTGTGTGTGTGTGTGTGTGTGTGTGTATGTGTGTGTGTGCGCGTGTGTGTGTGTGTGTGTGTGTGTGTGTGTGTGTGTGTGTGTGTGTGTGTGTGTGTGTGTGTGTGTGTGTGTGTGTGTGTGTGTGTGTGTGGTGTGTGTGTGTGTGTGTGTGTGTGTGTGTGTGTGTGTGTGTGTGTGTGTATGTGTGTGTGTGTGTGTGTGTGTGTGTGTGTGTGTGTGTGGTTTGTGTGTGTGTGTGCGGGTGTGTGTGTGTGTGTGTGGTTTGAGTGTGGTGTGCGGGTGTGTGTGTGTGTGTGTGTCAGAGCTACACGGACCGACTGTAAATAGGCAGCAAAAGGTGACTGGAGAGGAGGGGGGGTGAGATTGAAATATCATTTTAAGATCCCTCTCTATGTGGTGCGTGTACAGATGCCGGCAGGTGTGAGTGTGTAAGGGAGATGGGGTAAAGGGTAAGGGCGTGTTATTCCCCTCCCTCCCTCCACTCGCTCCCTGTGTGACTCTCACCTCCTCTCGGCACTCATGGATGTCTTCGGGCCGCATTGTCTTCAGCCGGCGAGGCAGGAGCGGGGCAGCTGCTTAAAGCCATTTGTGAGCTGACGAGTCATTTGCGATCCACTCTCTCTCTCTCTCCCTCCCTCTCCCTCCCTCTCTCTCTCTCTCTGTCCCTCTCTCTCTCTCTGTCTCTCTCTGCTTCTCTCTCTCCCTCTCTCTCTCTCTCTCTCTCTCTCTCCCTCTCTCTCTCTGTCTCTCTCTCTCTCTCTCTCTCTCTCTCTCTCTCTCTCTCTCTCTCTCTCTCTCTCTCTCTCTCTCTCTCTCTCTCTCTCTCTCTCTCTGTCTCTCTCCCTCTCTCTCCTCTCTCTCTCTCTCCCTCTCTCTCTCTCTCTCTGCCTCTCTCTCTCTCTCTCCTCCTCTCTCTCTCTCCCTCTCTCTCTCTGTCTCTCTCTCTCTCTCTCTCTCTCTCTATCTGTCTCTCTGCCTCTCTCTCTCTCTCTCTCCAACACAAACACAAACACACACACACCTCCCCAGAGGGGGGGAGAGGGAGGGAGGGGAGGGAGGGAGGGAGGGAGAGAGAGGAGGGGGGGGGAGAGAGGGGGGGGGGGGGGAGAGGAGGAGAGAGGGGGGGGGAGAGGAGAGAAAGGGAGAGAGGGGGGGGAGAGGGGAGGAGGGGGGGGGGGGGGGGGGAGAGAGAGGGAGGGGAGAGAAAGAGAGAGGGGGGGGGGGGGAGAGAGGAGGAGAGAAAGGAGAGCCAAGGAGAGAAAGAGGGGGGAGATGGGGAAGAGAGAGGAGAGGAAGGGAGAGAGGGGGAAGAGAGGGGGGGGGGAGAGTGAGCAGAGAGGGGGAGAGAGAGAATGATAGTGGAGAGATGGGGGAGAGGGAAAGAGAGGAGGGGAAGGGAGAGGGGGGGAGCGAGGGGGGGGGGGGGGGGGGGGGGGCGATTAAGAAAATAGCCAAGCAAGCAATCAGAAATTAAAAGCACATCTGCAGAGAAGCCACTTAGCTGTAAAGGAAATCGCAGGCAGCGTTTGAAAATGAAAGCTTTCACATACATCCAATATTGCAGGCATTCCCAGATTGCCTCTCCATCTCACTCCATCTCACTCACACACACACACACACACACCCCTGACGTCATCCACCTTGGGCAAGGAGACATACAGCCTGCAATATTTAAAGGGATAGTGTGTGATATTAGCCCTGGGCTCTGGGCTTCAGATGAAGGGATGTGTCCTCTCTGGCTGATAGGCACAAAAAAATCTGGAGTAACTCAGCGGGACAGGCAGCATCTCTGGAGATCGTGGGAGAGGTGACGTTTCGGGTCATAGAAACATAGAAACTAGGCGCAGGAGTAGGCCATTCGGCCCTTCGAGCCTGCACCACCATTCAACATGATCATGGCTGATCATCCAACTCAGTATCCCATCCCTGCCTTCTCTCCATACCCCCTGATCCCTTTAGCCACATCTAACTCCCTCTTAAATATAGCCAATGAACTGTGGCCTCAACTACCTTCTGTGGCAGAGAATTCCACAGATTCACCACTCTCTGTGTGTGAAAAATGTTTTTCTCATCTCGGTCCTAAAAGATTTTCCCCTTATGAATCTGAAGAAGGGTCGGGACCCTTCTTCAGATTCTGAGCCGAAACGTCACCCATCCTTGTCCTCAAGAGAGCGAGAGAGAGAGAGAGCTGCCTGACCGGCTGAGTTACTCCAGCACTTTATGCCTTTTTTAATTGTAAACCAGCATCTGCAGTTCCTTTATTTCTAAAACTAGAGATAAGCCACAAAATGCCGGAGTGACTCAACGGGGTGGGGGGGGGGAGACAATAGACAATAGACAATAGGTGCAGGAGTCGGCCATTCGGCCCTTCGAGCCAGCACCGTCATTCAATGTGATCATGGCTGATCATGCCCAATCCGTACCCCGTTCCTGCCTTCTCCCCGTATCCCCTGACTCCGCTATCTTTAAGAGCCCTATCTAGCTGCTCTCTAGAAAGCATCCACCGCCCTCTGAGACAGAGAATTCCGCAGACTCACCACCCTCTGTGTGAAAAAGATACATCTTCTAGAAGCGCTGGGACTCATCCTCAGTGATGTGACCTGGGGTCATCGGGTGTTTGGGGTCTCACAGCATCAGACACCCTGGCCCAGGCGACCCAGCCGGGGTTAATCAGGCCCCGACTTGTGTCCCAGCAGCGACTGCCCATGGATCAGCCATCTTAGTAACCACTCCGCAGGGGTTGGGGTTTGGGAGACTCCAGTGCGTGGAGGGACTGGGCTCTGTGGGGTGAGTCCTGGCCGGGCTCCTCCTGCATCTCACCAGGTTCAAGGCCCGTGCGTACGTGCGTTACACCTCTTTCTCCCTCGGTGGGTCATTAGGCCTTTCTGTAGCTTTACTGGGTGCCTTTGTGTGTGAAAAAGAACGTTTCGGGTCGAGACCCTTCTTCAGACTTAGCATCGACCACCTGGGCCCCACCGTTGCTCCGGGCTGCCTTGCCCGACCACCCGTCCTCACCGCCACGACCGAAAGGCCGCACAAAGTAGCGGGCGGTGTTGCCTTCTGGCCGCGAGAGGCCCCCCTCTGAATTAGGCCATTCGGCCCACATCGAGTCTCCTCCGCCATTCAATCATGGCGGGTCCCTCCCTCATTCTCTCTGCCTTCTCCCCGTAACCCTTGACACCCGCACCATCCTACACCCTGACCAATCTCCCCGTGACCTTTGACACCCTGGCCCCTCTCTCTCCATCCCACCTCCGCCCGAGTTTCACTGTCCTCCTGGTTAAATATTACTCTTGCACGCCTCGTTGTCAACTTCACCCCTCAGCCAACAATGAACCGTTCTACATTTCCCTTCATCATCGTCCCCTTTGATCTGTGTTTTCACACCCAGCCAGTGGGGTCCCTCTAAGCAGGGATTCTCCCCCTCTACGTTGGGGACCTGGGGTGGAGGGGACTGCACAGAGGAGTCCCCCTGCACCCTGTTCCTCCCGCGGTTCACAGTCTCGCCAGCCGCCTGCCACTGTTGCGGGCTGGAGGAGTCAGTGTTCCACCTGTACATGGAGCGTATGAGGCTGCAGTCCCCTGTTCCAATATCTCTAAAGGGGCCGCTCCTGGCTGCTCTTCACACCCACCCTCCTCATCTCTGGACACCCTGTGCGTGGGGGAGAGGGTCGGGGGGGCTGAAGATGTCCTGGTCGGGTTTGCTCCTGGGCCTGGCCAAGATGGCCACCCTTGGTTCTTGGTCCTCCAAAATATTCCAAATGGAATTTAAACTGGAGGTGGTGAAGGGAGGGCTTAAGCCAGAAAGGGTTATTGGGAAGACAGAGCTACTTTAAATGTAGTTGCATCTGGTTGGGTAACTATAGTTGGGTGGAGATGATTCCTGCTTTAATTGTGCGGGGGAAGAACGAATTGCTGTCTTTGTAGCTGGGATCACAAATTGGATCAAATGCCCCCGTCTGCTCCTAATTGGTTTGGGTTTGGTGTAGGTCTTGTAGTCTATGTCGAGCTGACCATTTAACATTAACAGGTCAAACGGTGAGTTTCACGTGTGTGTGTCTTGGAGAGGGTTCCTTCCACCCCAGAGAATTCAGAAGTTTGGTGACACTCTCATAGGTGTTAGTAACAAATCGAGCTGCCTGTCTTTGGACACGTTCGATGGAAGGAATGTTTTTATTTGTGTATGGGTCCCATGCTGCAACTGCGTAGTCCAAATGAGGTCTAACGAGGGTGAAGTATGGCTTCCCCTTGACAGAAGTTGAACAATGATGAAAGTTGGGCCTCAGGATGTTTGCTTTCACCGTTGCATGATGAGTCACGCGAGTCACGGCGCCAGGCGGAAGAGGGCTCTGCCCGAGGCCCCTTCTCCGGGGTTACGTCCGCGCCCGGATGGCACTAGAGAGGGACCGCGCGCTGTCCACGTGCGCCCGGGGGGATTTCTGGGACCTCGGGGGGTGGAATGCATCCTGGACAAGGATGTTGTCTAATAGTCAAGATCAAGATCAAGATTCAAGATACAAGATACAATTTAATTGTCATTTGGACCCCTTGAGGTCCAAACGAAATGCCGTTTCTGCAGCCATACATTACAAACAAATAGACCCAAGACACAACATAATTTACATAAACATCCATCACATCGCTGTGATGGAAGGCCAAAAAAACTTATCTCTCCACTGCACTCTCCCCCCCCCCCGATGTCAGAGTCAAAGTCAAAGCCCCCAGCTGGCGATGGCGATTGTCCCGCGGCCATTAAAGCCACGCCGGGTGATGCAAGGTCGCACACCGGGTCTTGGTGTTAGAGCCCCCGGCGTGCGCTCACAGAGTCCCGCGGCCATTCCAAGCCGCGCGAGGCGGTGATGTAAGGCCACGCTCCAGGAGCTCTTCGACCCCGCAACTCGGACGGGAGAAGTCGCCGTTGCGAGAGCCCTGAAAAGCGGTCTCCCTCCAGGGACCCGCGGGCTCCCGGTGCCGCCGTCCGCCAGACCCGCAGTTGCAGCCTCCGAATCTCCGGAGGTCGGGCCGCAGCAGCAGCAGCAGCGCTCCACCACCGCTCCACCCGCTCTGGACTCGGCCAGCTCCGCGACGGTGAGGTGAGTCGTCGGCACCAGAGTCCCCGGTCTTCTCCTGTTGGAGGCCGCTCCTCGTTGCAGCCCCAACGGCAACGGAGACCCGACAAGAAAAGAGCCCCAACGACAACGGAGACCCGACAAAAAAATAACAAAAAACTACATAGAAACATAGACAAAAAATAATAAAAACGCGGACGGGTTGCAGAGGCCGCTGCTGACGAGAGTCGCACCGCCTACCGGAGTATATTTAGTCTTGAAGAATATTTGTTTGGCAAAAGAAACATCCAAACGGCCAGACGGCGATCTCGATGCCTCGGGGATGGCCGCGGAGAAGGCCTGGTCGGGGCCTTGCGGGCCTGAGGAGCCCGCAGCTGGGGCTCAGGTCGGCACTGCGTAGGCTACAGGAGGGCCCAGCCAACTCTTGCCCAGACTAAGGGAATCGAGGGAATTAGTGGACAATGCTTCAAGGTGAAGGGGGAAAAGGATTTAATAGAAACTTGAGGGGTAACTTTTCCACACAAAGGGTGGTGGGTGTACGGAACGAGCTGCCAGAGGAGGTAGTCGAGGCTGGGACTATCCCAACGATTACGAAACAGTTAGACAGGTACATGGATAGGGCAGCAACTCTACCGCTGCGCCACCGTGCCGCCCAGATGCTGGTTTAGAAACATAGATACATAGACAATAGGTGCAGGAGTAGGCCATTCGGCCCTTCGAGCCTGCACCACCATTCAATATGATCATGCTGATCATCCAACTCAGTATCCTGTACCTGCCTTCTCTCCATACCCCCTGATTCCATTAGCCACAAGGGCCACATCAAATTCCCTCTTAAATATAGCCATTAAACTGTGGCCTCAACTACCTTCTGTGGCAGAGAATTCCACAGATTCACCACAATGTGAAAAATGTTTTTCTCATCTCGGTCCTAAAGGATTTCCCCTTTATCCTTAAACTGGGACCCCTTGTCCTGGATTTCCCCAACATCGGGAACAATCTTCCTGCATCTAGCCTGTCCAACCCCTTAAGAATTTTGTAAGTTTCTGTAAGATCCCCCCCTCAATCTTCTAAATTCTAGCGAGTACAAGCCGAGTCTATCCAGTCTTTCTTCATATGAAAGTCCTGGCATCCCAGGAATCAGTCTGGTGAACCTTCTCTGTACTCCCTCTATGGCACGAATGTCTTTCCTCAGAATAGGAGACCAAAACTGTACGCAATACTCAATGGAAACAGGAAGATCCCCCCTCAATCTTCTAAATTCTAAAGTGAGTACAAGCCGAGTCTATCCAGCCTTTCTTCATGTGAAAGTCCTGACTAAATGTTTTTCTCATCTAGTATAAATCAACTATAGACACAATGGGGCAGGCAGCGTCTCTGGAGACACTGAAGAAGGGTCTCGCCCCTAAAACGTCTCTCCAGAGATGAGCCCTGCCCCGCTGAGTTACGCCAGCATTTTGTGACTCAAATGCCATTGGCCTGTTTACACGCTGTATCTCTATCCCAGTAAAGAAAGTGAATGGTATGTTGGCTTTCATAGCAAAAGGATTTGAGTATAGGAGCAGGGAGGTTCTACTGCAGTTGTACAGGGTCTTGGTGAGACCACACCTGGAGTATTGCGTGCAGTTTTGGTCTCCAAATCTGAGGAAGGACATTATTGCCATAGAGGGAGTGCATTGAAGGTTCACCAGACTGATTCCTGGGATGTCAGGACTGTCTTATGAAGAAAGACTGGATAGACATGGTTTATACTCTCTAGAATTTAGGAGATTGAGAGGGGATCTTATAGAAACTTACAAAATTCTTAAGGGGTTGGACAGGCTAGATGCAGGAAGATTGTTCCCGATGTTGGGGAAGTCCAGGACAAGGGGTCACAGCTTAAGGATAAGGGGGGAAATCCTTTAAAACCGAGATGAGGAGAACTTTTTTCACACAGAGAGTGGTGAATCTCTGGAACTCTCTGCCACAGAGGGTAGTCGAGGCCACAGTTCATTGGCTATATTTAAGAGGGAGTTAGATGTGGCCTTTGTGGCCAAGGGGATCAGAGGGTATGGAGAGCAGGCAGGTACGGGATACTGAGTTGGATGATCAGCCATGATCATATTGAATGGCGGTGCAGGCTCGAAGGGCCGAATGGCCTACTCCTGCACCTAATTTCTATGTTTCTATGTTTCTATAATAAAATGAACAAAACAGCTCCCGCCGACCAAGATGCAAGATGGAGCTGGTGACCCTCACGACAGATGGCGGGAGTCCGTGGCAGGAGCGCTGATCATCTCAAGATGCCCGAGTACCTCAGCGCTGTCGCGACCATCTGTGGCCCGCTGGCTGCCAAAAATAGAGGGCCCTTTGCGAAGGATGGGCACTCCCTCTTCATACTGCGCCCGGAAGAACTCCTCAGTGCTCAGCCACCAGGCACGACATCCGGAGGCTGCAGCGAATCATCCGAGCAGCTGAGAAGGTTTAAGAAGGAACTGCAGATGCTGGAAAATCGAAGGTTGATAAAAGTGCTGGAGAAACTCAGCGGGGTGCAGCAGCATCTATGGAGCGAAGGAAATAGGCAACGTTTCGTCCCGAAACGTTGCCTATTTCCTTCGCTCCATAGATGCTGCTGCAGATTCAGATTCAGATTCAGATTCAGATTCAATTTTAATTGTCATTGTCAGTGTACAGTACAGAGACAACGAAATGCATTTAGCATCTCCCTTGAAGAGCGACATAGCAAACGATTTGAATAAAAAAATAATAAGGGGGGGGGGGGGGGGGGGTGATTGGCAGTCACCGAGGTACGTTGTTGAGTAGAGTGACAGCCGCCGGAAAGAAGCTGTTCCTCGACCTGCTGGTTCGGCAACGGAGAGACCTGTAGCGCCTCCCGGATGGTAGGAGGGTAAACAGTCCATGGTTGGGGTGAGAGCAGTCCTTGGCGATGCTGAGCGCCCTCCGCAGACAGCGCTTGCTTTGGACAGACTCAATGGAGGGGAGCGAGGAACCGGTGATGCGTTGGGCAATTTTCACCACCCTCTGCAATGCCTTCCGGTCGGAGACAGAGCAGTTGCCATACCATACTGTGATGCAGTTGGTAAGGATGCTCTCGATGGTGCAGCGGTAGAAGTTCACCAGGATCTGAGGAGACAGATGGACCTTCTTCACTCTCCTCAGGAAGAAGAGACGCTGATGAGCCTTCTTGATCAGAGTAGATAAGACCGCTGAGACCGCTGCACCCCGCTGAGTTTCTCCAGCACTTTAGTCTACCAGCTGAGAAGGTTATTGGCTGCAACCTTCCCAACATGGACCAACTATACACTGCAAGGGCCAGGGGCAAGATCATCTCAGACCCCTCTCACCCTGGCCACAAACTCTTTGAATCACTTCCCTCTGGAAGGCGACTCCGGACTGTCAAAGCTGCCACAGCCAGACATGAAAACAGCTATTTTTCCACGACTAGTTTCTCTATAAATCTGTAGCCTCCTTTTGCTCTGGTACTTTATTTAATTCACATGTTTAATCAATAATGTTTTACTATTAATCATTAATCAATAATAATCATTAACCATTATGTATTATTATTCTTATGTACCATTCTTAACTGTCACTGTATGGCATGTTGTCACTTACATAGAAACATAGAAATTAGGTGCAGGAGTAGGCCATTTGGCCCTTCGAGCCTGCACTGGATCAATATGATCATGGCTGATCATCCAACTCAGTATCCCGTACCTGCCTTCTCTCCATACCCTCTGATCCCCTTAGCCACAAGGGCCACATCTAACTCCCTCTTAAATATAGCCAATGAACTGGCCTCGACTACCCTCTGTGGCAGAGAGTTCCAGAGATTCACCACTCTCTGTGTGAAAAAAGTTCTTCTCATCTCGGTTTTTAAAGGATTTCCCCCTTATCCTTAAGCTGTGACCCCTTGTCCTGGACTTTCCTAACATCGGGAACAATCTTCCTGCATCTCGCCTGTCCAACCCCTTAAGAATTTTGTGAGTTTCTATAAGATCCCCTCTCAATCTTCTAAATTCTAGAGAGTATAAACCAAGTCTATCCAGTCGTTCTTCATAAGACAGTCCTGACATCCCAGGAATCAGTCTGGTGAACCTTCTCTGCACTCCCTCTATGGCAATAATGTCCTTCCTCAGATTTGGAGACCAGAACTGTACGCAATACTCCAGGTGTGGTCTCACCAAGACCCTGTACAACTGCAGTAGAACCTCCCTGCTCCTATACTCAAATCCTTTTGCAATGAAAGCTAACATACCATTCGCTTTCTNCACTGCCTGCTGCACCTGCATGCCTACTTTCAATGACTGGTGTACCATGACACCCAGGTCTCGCTGCATCTCCCCTTTTCCTAGTCAGCCACCATTTAGATAATACCTAGTCGGCCACCATTTAGATAATAGTTGCGGGCAGAGCACCAAGGCAAATTCCTTGTATGTGAATACTTGGCCAATAAACTTATTCATTCATTCATTCATTCAATCCTATGTGTTTGGAAGGAACTGCAGATGCTGGTTTACACCGAATATAAGATACAAAATGCTGGAGTCACTCAGCGGGACAGGCAGCAACTCTGGAGAGAAGGAATGACGGGCGACGTCTCGGGTCGAGACCCTTCGTCAGGCTGAGAGTCAGGGGAGTGGGAAGTACATGGATAAGGAAGTGCAAGGTGTGAAAAGGGGACAGAGTGGATGGGGATCAAGGAGCAGGTAGAATAGATCATTGCGAGCTGGGAGAAGGTGAGAACAAAGCAAACAGGGATAAAATGTAGTCGTAATGTTTAAGAAGGAGCTGCAGATGCTGGAAATATCGAAGGTAGATAAAAAAAACTCAGCGGGTGAGGCAGCATCTATGGAGCGAAGGAATAGGTGACGTTTCGCTTCATAGATGCTGCCTCACCCGCTGAGTTTCTCCAGCATTTTTATCTACCTTTAAAATGTAGTCGGAGGTAGTTAGACTGGTCACCTATTGTCTATTGTCTATTGGGAAGCTTACACCCCAGTGGTATGAATATTGATTTTTCTCACTTCAGGTAGCCCCGGCATTCCCTCTCTCTCCATCCCTCCCCACCCAAGTTGCACCAGCTTCTCATTTTCACCCAACAAACAAAATAGAGAGAGTACAGAGGAGATTTACTAGAATGTTGCCTGGGTTTCAGCAACTAAGTTACAGAGAAAGGTTGAACAAGTTAGGGCTTTATTCTTTGGAGCGTAGAAGGTTAAGGGGGGACTTGATAGAGGTCTTTAAAATGATGAGAGGGATAGACAGAGTTGACGTGGAAAAGCTTTTCCCATTTAGAGTAGGGAAGATTCAAACAAGGGGACATGAGTTGAGAATTAAGGGACTGAAGTTTAGGGGTAACATGAGGGGGAACTTCTTTACTCAGAGAGTGGTGGCTGTGTGGAATGAGCTTCCAGTGAAGGTGGTGGAGGCAGGTTTGTTTTTATCATTTAAAAATAAATTGGATAGTTATATGGACGGGAATGATCATATTGAATGGCGGTGCAGGCTCGAAGGGCCGAATGGCCTACTCCTGCACCTAATTTCTATGTTTCTATGTTTCTATGAATGGAATGGATGGTCTGAGCGCAGGTATATGGGACTAGGGGAGAATACGTGTTCGGCACGGACTAGAAGGGTCGAGATGGCCTGTTTCCGTGCTGTAATTGTTATATGGTTATAAACAGCTAAGAGCGCAGAGACCGCTCCCTCCACAACTCCCCGGTCAATTTGGCCCTTCACACCCAAACCACCCCCTCTCCGGATACTTTCCCTTGCAACCGCAGGAAATGCTACACTTGTCGCTTTACCTCCCCCCTTTCAAGGACCAGGTGAGGCAGAGGTTCACCTGCATCTTCTCCAACCTCATCTATTGCATCCGCTGCTCCAGGTGTCAGCTGCTCTACATCGGTGAGACCAAGTGTAGGCTTGGCGATCGCTTCGCCCAACACCTCCGCTCGGTTCGCAATAACCAACCTGATCTCCCGGTGGCTCAGCACTTCAACTCCCCCTCCCATTCCGAATCCGACCTTTCTGTCCTGGGCCTCCTCCATGGCCAGAGTGAGTCCCACCGTAAATTGGAGAAGCAGCACCTCATATTCCGCTTGGGTAGTTTACACCCCAGCGGTATGAACATTGACTCCTCCAATTTCAGGTGGTCCCTGCTTTCTCCTTCTTTCCCCTCTCCTTCCCAGCTCCCCCTCAGCCCACTGTCCCCGCCTCTTCCTTTTTCTTCTTCCCGCCCCCCCTCCCCCCCCTCACATCAGTCTGAAGAAGGGTCTCGACCCGAAACGTCGCCTATTTCCTTCGCTCCACAGATGCTGCCTCACCCGCTGAGTTTCTCCAGCATTTGTGTCTACCTTCGATTGTCCAGCATCTGCAGTTCCTTCTTAAGCTAACAATAGCTTAGAAACATAGAAAATAGGTGCAGGAGTAGGCCATTTGGCCCTTCGAGCCTGCACCGCCATTCAATATGATCATGGCTGATCATTCAACTCAGTATCCCGTACCTGCCTTCTCTCCATACCCCCTGATCCCTTTAGCCACAAGGGCCAGATCTAACTCCCTCTTAAATATAGCTAATGAACTGTGTGGCCTCAACTACCTTCTGTGGCAGCTTGTTTCCTTTATCATCATTACTTCTTGTGCATATATTTAATTCCTTGTTCTTTTTCTCCCCACATCACCATCTATCTCTCTCGTTTCCCCGATCCCTAACCAGTCTGAAGAAGGGTCTGGCCCCAAAACGTCACCCATTCCTTCTCTCCAGAGATGCTGCCCGTCCCGCTGAGTTACTCCAGCATTTTGTGTCTATCTTCGGTTGGAAGGCCAACGTGTTTGCGGCTAAATAAAGATGGGTCGCTTCCTGTGACCTGCTGCCCAGACGTCAGCTGAAGGGAGACCAGATGGTCGCTATGCTTGTCTTTACTTGCAGCGGTCTTGAACTCGGCGAGGTGCTCTTGGCCAGAATCTCACTGGAAGCAGTCGTTACGTTCGACTTTTCGAGACACAGCGAGTCCCTGCCGCCCAGCGATCACCCCCGTACACCAGTAAAACTTTATCCATCCCCAGAGGGGAATCGGTCTGCTAACGCGTCACAACACACGACAAGGTACACCGAAACTTGAAATTAAAATTAAATTAAAAGTGAAAAAGAAAAAGAAAAAAAAGACAAGCGACTGTTGGCTGGCTTGCTGCCGTGTGCAACGCGCCTTAACCGGAACGGACGTACAAACAAACAAACGAACGCAGGCTTATTCCCGGGGCAGAGGATTCTACAGCTAGAGCGCCCCCCTCCCCGTCCCCCACACTGGGTCCCCCTTTGTTCTCCCACCTGTCCCCCCCACGCCGGAACCCCATTGTCTTCCCTTCCCCCCCACCCTCATGCTCATCGACCACCAATCACGGGGTCAATCGCGAGGCCCCACCGCCACCGAGGGTCCCATCGCTGTTGAGGCACCTGCTGCTGCTGAGGCTCCTGCTGCTGCCGAGGCTCCTGTTGCCGTCGAGGTTCCTGCTGCTGCCGAGGCTCCTGCTGCTGCCGAGGCTCCTGCTGCTGCAGAGGCTCCTGTTGCTGCCGAGGCTCCCATTGCTGCTGAGGCTCCTGTTGCTGCCGAGGCTCCTGTTGCTGCCGAGGCTTCTGCTGTTGCCGAGGCTCCTGCTGCTGCCGAGGCTCCTGTTGCTGCCGAGGCTCCTGCTGCTGCCGAGGCTCCTGCTGCTGCTGAGGCTCCTGTTGCCGCCAAGGCTCCCATTGCTGCTGAGGCTCCTGATGCCGCCAAGGCTCCCATTGCTGCTGAGGCTCCTGTTGCCGCCAAGGCTCCCATTGCTGCTGAGGCTCCTGTTGCTGCCGAGGCTCCTGCTGCCGAGGCTCCTGTTGCTGCCGAGGCTCCTGCTGCTGCCGAGGCCCCATCGAGGTAGAGCAAAGAGAAAGATACCAGGGTGCAGAATATAGTTCTGCAGTGCTGCAGCATTGCAGTTCCAGAGAACAGTTCAATCCTACACACAGTTTACAATTTACAGAAGCCAATCAACACTCCAGCACACGCACGCTGGATAATATTACATTCATACCAAGCCAATTATCTCGTTCAGGTGTATAAATTCGTGAGTGGAATAGGTCGGGTAGATGCACGGCATCTCTTGCCTACAACACTGTACGTCTTTGGAGTGCGGGAGAAAACTGAAGATCTCGGAGAAAACCCACGCAGGTCACGGGGAGGGCAGTGCGGTGGCGCAGCGGTAGAGTTGCTGCCTCACAGCGATCCCGACTACGGGTGCTGTCTGCACGTAGTTTGCACGTTCTCCCCGTGACCTGCGTGGGTTTTCCCCGAGATTTCCGGTTTTCTCACACACTCCAAAGACGTACAGGTTTGTAGGTTAATTGCCGTAATATACTGTAATTGTTAAATTGTCCCTAGTTTGTGTAGGGTAGTACTAGTGGGTGCAGACTCGGTAAACTGAAGAGACCTCCCCCATCCATATTGTTGTACAAGCTTCAATTGTTGTACAGGTCCTTTTCACAATGGCAGGCAGTGACTAGTGGGGTACCGCAAGGCTCAGTGCTGGGACCCCAGCTATTTACAATATATATTAATGATCTGGATGAGGGAATTGAAGGCAATATCTCCAAGTTTGCGGATGACACTAAGCTGGGGGGCAGTGTTAGCTGTGAGGAGGATGCTAGGAGACTGCAAGGTGTCCTGGATAGGCTGGGTGAGTGGGCAAAGTTTGGCAGATGCAGTATAATGTGGATAAATGTGAGGTTATCCATTTTGGTGGCAAAAACGGGAAAGCAGACTATTATCTAAATGGTGGCCGATTGGGAAAGGGGGAGATGCAGCGAGACCTGGGTGTCATGGTACACCAGTCATTGAAGGTAGGCATGCAGGTGCAGCAGGCAGTAAAGAAAGCGAATGGTATGTTAGCTTTCATGCAAAAGGATTTGAGTATAGGAGCAGAGAGGTTCTACTGCAGTTGTACAGGGTCTTGGTGAGACCACACCTGGAGTATTGCGTACAGTTTTGGTCTCCAAATCTGAGGAAGGACATTATTGCCATAGAGGGAGTGCAGAGACGGTTCACCAGACTGATTCCTGGGATGTCAGGACTGTCTTATGAAGAAAGACTGGATAGACTTGGTTTATACTCTCTAGAATTTAGAAGATTGAGAGGATATCTTATAGAAACTTACAAAATTCTTAAGGGGTTGGACAGGCTAGATGCAGGAAGATTGTTCCCGATGTTAGGGAAGTCCAGGACAAGGGGTCACAGCTTAAGGATAAAGGGGAAATCCTTTAAAACCGAGATGAGAAGAACTTTTTTCACGCAGAGAGTGGTGAATCTCTGGAACTCTCTGCCGCAGAGGGTAGTTGAGGCCAGTTCATTGGCTATATTTAAGAGGGAGTTAGATGTTGCCCTTGTGGCTAAGGGGATCAGGGGGTATGGAGAGAAGGCAGGTACGGGATACTGAGTTGGATGATCAGCCATGATCATATTGAATGGCGGTGCAGGCTCGGAAGGGCCGAATGGCCTACTCCTGCCCTAATTTCTATGTTTCTATGTTTCTATGTTTCAAAGTCGTCTTTATTAAGTCTCATTGTCTGTAACTAGTTTTCACCTAGCCCCACAACTAACAATGGCCTGATTCTTTTATCACCGTGACTTTTTTTGCATATCTTTCAATTAGTTGTTCTTGGTATCTCTCTTCATCACGGTCCATATCTCTCATTTCCCTTTCCCCTGACGAAGGGTCTCGACCCGAAACGTCACCTATTCCTTTTCTCCAGAGATGCTGCCAGACCCGCCAAGTTACTCCAGCATTTTGTGCCTAGCAGCGGTATTGCTGCTGCCTCACTGCGCCAGAGACACAGGTTCGATCCCGACTACGGGTGCTTGTCTGTACGGAGTTTGTACGTTCTCCCCGCGAGTTTTCTCCGGGATTTTCGGTTTCCTCCCACGCTCCAAAGACGTGCAGGTTTGTAGGTGAAAGAACTCAGACTGAAGAAGGGTTTCGGCCCGAAACGTTGCCAATTTCCTTCGCTCCATAGATGCTGCTGCACCCGCTGAGTTTCTCCAGCTTTTTTGTGTACCTTCGATTTTCCAGCATCTGCAGTTCCTTCTTAAAAACATTATCTATGTGTGTTGTGTGTACGGGCCTGTTGTGCTGCAGCAAGTAGGAATTACATTGCTCTCTTGCTGGTACATATGACAATTAAACATGTTTAGAAAGGAACTGCAGATGCCAGTTTACCCCGAAGATAGACACAAAAAGCCGGAGTAACTCAGCTGGTCAGGCAGCATCTCTAGAGAGAAGGAATAGGTGACGTTTCTGGTCGAGACCCTTCTTCAGAAACCGACTCCAGCATTTTGTGTCGATCTTCGGATTTACATAGTTTTTGTTTAGTCAGGGGAGATCTAAATGAGGCATAAAACAAATGAATGAAAGATATACCAGAGACAAGGGTCTCAACCCAAAACGTCACTCATTCCTTCTCTCCAGAGATGCTGCCTGTCCCGCTGAGTTACTCCAGCTTTTTGTGTCTATCTTCGATGATCAAGGAAAGGTGGAGCCCACAAGGGTCCATTGTTGGCTGTGGGGAAGGTGATAATAAGTGATATACACACAGTGAAACTCGACAGGACGACAGTGAAACTAGTACGACGACTAGGATGGGGGAGGGACGGAGAGAGAGAGAGAGGGAGGGGATGCAAGGGCTACTTGAAGTTAGAGAAATCAAGTCACACCGCTGGGTTGAAAGCTGGCCAAGCGGAATACGAGGTGCTGTTCCTCCAGTTTGCTTGTGGCCTCACTATGACAGTGGAGGAGGGCCAGGACAGAAAGGTCGGTATGTGTAGGAAAGAACGGCAGATGCTGGTTTAAATCGAAGGTAGACACTGGAGTAACTCAGCGAGATAGGCAGCATCTCTGGAGAGAAGGAATGGGTGACGTTTCAGGTCGAGACCCTTCTTCAGACTGATGTCAGGGGAGAGATAAAATGTAGTCGGAGACAGTAAGACTGGTGGGAGAACTGGGAAGGGGAGGGGATGGAGAGAGAGGGAAAGCAAGGGCTATTTGAAGTTAGAGAAGTCAATGTTCATACCGCTGGGGTGTGAGCTGCCCAAGGGAAATATGAGGTGCTGTTCCTTCAAGTTGCAAGGGGAATTAGAATGTTTGGCAACCGGGAGATCAGGTAGGTCCAGGCGGACTGAGCGAAGGTGTTCAGCGAAACGATCGCCCAGTGTACGTTTAGTCTCGCCGGTGTATAAGAGTCCACACCTTGAACAGCGGATACAGTAGATGAGGTTGGAGGAGGTGCCAGTGAACCTTCTCTTCACTTGAAAGGAAAGAGCGTTCCCTGTTTCCAACCAATCTTTCCACCACCAACCAAGCACAAGAAGCAACAAGACAGACGCCATTGTTTGCAGATGCCGACAATGGCCGGGTTCGGAGCGGGTGGAGCGGTGGTGGCGCGCTGCTGCCACCCGACCCTCGGAGATTCGGAGGCTCCAACCGCAGGTCTGGTAGACAGTAACACCGGGAGCCCGCGGGTCCCTGCTGGGAGACCGCTTTTCGGGGCTTCCGCAACGGCGACTTCTCCCGCCCGAGTCGCTGGGTCGAGGAGTACCTGGAGCTGGGCCTTACATCATCGCCCGGCGCGGCTTCAACGGCTGCGGGACTTTGCTAGCGCCCGCCGGGGGCTCCAACAACAAGACCCGGAGCGCGGCCTTGCATCACCCGGCGCGGCGTTAATGGCCGCGGGACAATTGCCATCGCCCGCCGGGGGCTTTGACTCTGACATCGGGAGGGGAATGGGGAGTGCAGGGGAGAGATAAGTTTTTTTGCCTTCCATCACAGCGAGGAGGAGATGCGCTGTGATGGATGTCTCTGTAAATTGTGTTGTGTCTTGGGTCTTTTTTTCTTGTGTGTATGACTGCAGAAACAACATTTCATTTGAGCCTCTATGAGGTTCAAGTGACAAATAAATTGTATTGTGTATTGTATCGTGTGGAGGACAAGTGTTGCATCTCCTGTGGTTGCAGAGCAAGGTGCTTGGGGAGGGGGGTGGTTTGGGTGGGAAGGGACGAGTTGACCAGGATTTTGGGGAGGGAAGGCGGGAATGGGTGGAGATGGGAAGATGTGGCTAGTGGTGGGATCCAGTCGGAGGTGGCGAAAATGTCGAAGGATTATGTGTTGTTTGTGACGGCTGATGGGGGTGAAAGATAGGGACTAGGGGGACTTGGTTATGCAAGGAATTTCACTATGACTTGCCACATGTGACCATAAAGTATTCGATTCAATTCAAAAGAGTGAGGAAATGGTATTAACTTAAAGTCCTTTTATTCATGAAGACGTGGGCCTTCTGTTCCATAAATTGCTATGTTTATTCTGAACAGAAATAAACGGAGAATACAGCTGAGCAGCAATGGCTGAAGAGCAAATGGGTGGCCTGGAGACGCAGCGGTAGAGTTGCTTCCCCACAGTGCCAGAGACCTGGGTTCGATCCTAACTACGGGTGCTGTCGGTACAGGAGTTTGCACGTTCTCCATGTGACCTGCGTGGGTTTTCTCCGAGATCTTCGTAAGAGATCTATCTTTAAGAGCTAGATAGGGCTCTTAAAGATGGTGAGATGCAGGAGGAGCCCGGCCAGGACTCACCCCACAGAGCCCAGTCCCTCCACGCACTGGAGTCTCCCAAACCCCAACCCCTGCGGAGTGGTTACTAAGATGGCTGATCCGTGGGCAGTCGCCGCTGGGACACAAGTCGGGGCCTGATTAACCCCGGCTGGGTCGCCTGGGCCAGGGTGTCCGATGCTGTGAGACCCCCAAATACCCGATGACCCCAGGTCAATCACTGAGGATGAGTCCCAGCGCTTCTAGAAGATGTATCTTTTTCACACAGAAGTTGGTGAGTCTGTGGAATTCTCTGCCTCAGAGGGCGGTGGATGCTTTCAAGCGAGCAGCTAGATAGTGCTCTTAAAGATAGCGGAGTCAGGGGATATGGGGTGAAGGCAGGAACGGGGTGCGGATTGGGGATGATCAGCCATGATCACATTGAATGGCGGTGCTGGCTCGAAGGGCCGAATGGCCTCAACTCCTGCACCTATTGTCTATTGTCTATTCTCTTTGGTTTCTTCCCACACTCTAAAGATGTAGGTTAATTAGCTGTTATAAAATGTACAAGTTGTCTCTAATGTGTGTAGGGTGGTGTTAGTGTGCAGGGGATCGCTGGTTGGCACGGACTCGGTGGGCCGAAGGGCCTGTTTCCACGCTGTATCTCTAGACTAAACCCACAGTGGCGGGAACAAGGGTTAACTTATACCCTCTCTAGACCAGGGGCTGCCTCTGTGTGTGATTAATTGGGTGGCATAATGGCGCAGCAGTAGAGCTGCTGCCTCACAGCGCTACAGAGACACTGATTCGATCCTGACAATGGCTGCTGTCTGTACGGAGTTTGCACGTTCCCCCTGGGAACCGCGTGGGCTTTCTCCGGGTGCTCTGGCTTCCCCCCACATGCCAAAGACGTGCGGGTTTGCAGGTTAATTGGCTTTGTAAATTGTGTGTGTAGGTAGAACGAGTGGAACGAATTAGACTATTATCTAAACGGTGGCCGATTGGGAAAGGGGGAGATGCAGCGAGACCTGGGTGTCATGGTACACCAGTCATTGAAAGTAGGCATGCAGGTGCAGCAGGAAGTAAAGAAAGCGAATGGTATGTTAGCTTTCATTGCAAAAGGATTTGAGTATAGGAGCAGGGAGGTTCTACTGCAGTTGTACAGGGTCTTGGTGAGACCACACCTGGAGTATTGCGTACAGTTTTGGTCTCCAAATCTGAGGAAGGACATTATTGCCATAGAGGGAGTGCAGAGACGGTTCACCAGACTGATTCCTGGGATGTCAGGACTGTCTTATGAAGAAAGACTGGATAGACTTGGTTTATACTCGCTAGAATTTAGGAGATTGAGGAGGGATCTTATAGAAACTTACAAAATTCTTAAGGGGTTGGACAGGCTAGATGCAGGAAGATTGTTCCCGATGTTAGGGGAGTCCAGGACAAGGGGTCACAGCTTAAGGATAAGGGGGAAATCCTTTAAAACCGAGATGAGAAGAACTTTTTTCACACAGAGAGGGGTGAATCTCTGGAACTCTCTGCCACAGAGGGTAGTTGAGGCCAGTTCATTGGCTATATTTAAGAGGGAGTTAGATGTGGCCCTTGTGGCTAAGGGGATTAGGGGGTATGGAGAGAAGGCAGGTACGGGATACTGAGTTGGATGTTCAGCCATGATCATATTGAATGGCGGTGCAGGCTCGAAGGGCCGAATGACCTACTGCACCTAATTTCTATGTTTCTATGTCTATGTTTCTATGAGTGTACGGGGTGATTTCTGGTCAGCATGGACACGGTGGGCCGAAGGGCCTGTTTCCACGCTGTATCTCTAAAATAAACTAGTGCAGGGGAATGCCAGAGAGTGGTGAATCTGTGGAATTCTTTGCCACAGAAGGCTGCGGAGGCCAAGTCAGTGTATATTTTGGAGGCAGAGATAGATAGATTTTATGATTAGCGCGGGTGTCAGAGATTATGGGGAGAAGGCAGGAGAATGGGGTTAGGAGGGAGAGATAGATCAGCCATGATTGAATGGAGGTATAGACTTGATGGGCCAAATGGCCTAATTCTACTCCCATCACTTATGACACTTATCTTATCTTAGAATAAAGGGGAGGTCATTTAAGACTGAGATGAGAAAAAAAATGTTTCACCCAGAGAGTTGTGAATTTGTGGAATTCCCTGCCACAGAGGGCAGTGGAGGCCAAGTCACTGGATGGATTTAAGAGAGAGTTAGATAGAGCTCTAGGGGCTAGTGGAGTCAAGGGATATGGGGAGAAGGCAGGCATGGGTTATTGATAGGGGACGATCAGCCATGATCTCAATGAATGGCGGTGCTGGCTCGAAAGGCCGAATGGCCTCCTCCTGCAACTATTTTCTATGTGACACTATCCTACACACACTAGGGACAATTTACACTTATAGTCAATTAACCTACAAACCTGTACGTCTTTGGTGTGTGGGAGGAAACCGAAGATTTCTCAGCAAACCCTCTAGGGTCACGGGGAGAACGTGCAAACTCAGTCCAGGCAGCACCCGCAGTTGGGATCAAACCCGGGTCTCTGGCACTGTAAGGCAGCAACTCTACCGCTGTGCCACCATTTAAGCCAACATCTGCAGTTCCTTCCTACTCCACAAACCCAAATGATATTTCTGCACGGCTAAAATGAATAGTGTGTGCAACATCCCCTTTAAGAACCGATTCCTTTTTCCGCATCACAACAAAACCTGCTTTCTTGCAGCGAGAGCCTCCGCTTGTTTGTTTTTTTTCTGTGAAGAGGAAGGTGTTTTATGAGGGGAGCTGTATTGCGTACAGTTTTGGTCTCCAAATCTGAGGAAGGACATTATTGCCATAGAGGGAGTGCAGAGAAGGTTCACCGGACTGATTCCTGGGATGTCAGGACTGTCTTATGAAGAAAGACTGGATGGACTTGGTTTATACTCTCTAGAATTTAGGAGATTGAGAGGGGATCTTATAGAAACTTACAAAATTCTTAAGGGGTTGGACAGGCTAGATGCTGGAAGATTGCTCCCGATGTTGGGGAAGTCCAGGACAAGGGGTCACAGCTTAAGGATAAGGGGGAAATCCTTTAAAACCGAGATGAGAAGAACTTTTTTAACACAGAGAGTGGTGAATCTCTGGAACTCTCTGCCACAGAGGGTAGTCGAGGCCAGTTCATTGGCTATATTTAAGAGGGAGTTAGATGTGGCCCTTGTGGCTAAGGGAATCAGAGGGTATGGAGAGAAGGCAGGTACGGGATACTGAGTTGGATGATCAGCCATGATCATATTGAATGGCGGTGCAGGCTCGAAGGGCCGAATGGCCTACTCCTGCACCTAATTTCTATGTTTCTATGTTTCTAGAGTGTTTCATGCCCGGTCCATCACGGATACTGACCTCCCCATCATCGAAGGGATCAACAAAGAGGCGCTGCCTCACAAAAAGGGCAGCCAGCATCACCAGAGACCCACGCCCACAGATCTCCCGATACTGGTTTAAATCGGAGATAGACACAAAATGCTGGAGTAACTCAGCGGGACAGGCGTCATTTCTGGAGAGAAGGAATGGGTGACGTTTCGGGTTGAGACCCTTCTTCGGACTCTTGTCTCAACCCGAAACGTCATCCATTCCTTCTCTCCAGAGATGCTATCTGACCAAGTCACTGGATGGATTTAAGAGAGTGTTATTTAGCGCTCTAGGAGCTAGTGGAGTCAAAGGGATATGGGGAGAAGGCAGGCAGGGGTTATTGGAGGTACACAAAAATGCTGGAGAAACTCAGCGGGTGCAGCAGCATCTATGGAGTGAAGGAAATAGGCGACGTTTCGGCCGAAACCCTTCTTCAGACTGATGGGGGGTGGGGGGGAGAAGGAAGGAAAAGGGAGAAGGAGGAGCCCGAGGGCGGGGGGGATGGGAGGAGACAGCTCGAGGTAGGGGAGGAGACAGCAAGGGCTAGCAAAATTGGGAGAATTCAATGTTCATATTGAATGCACAGGTTATTGATAGGGGACGATCAGCCATGATCACAATGAATGGCGGTGCTGGCTCAAAGGGCCGAATGGCCTCCTCCTGCACCTATTTTCTATGTTACCAAGCTTTTGTGTCAATCTTCCTTATGTATGTATATTATCAATATATATTAAATACATGTGTTTATGCGGGTATGTGTATACACACACACACTGAACTTTTTTGGGGAACTTTTTCTAATCTCTTACCTCGACGGAGATGCGATTTTTTTCCCCGTATCGTATCTCTGTCCGCACTGCGGCCTAACATCGAGGAGTTGGCGGCCTTTGATGGAGACCGACTTTTGAGAGCTCCACCGCGGGGAACCTGCGGGACTTTAACATCACGTATCCCGCGATCCCTTTGCCAGGGGTCGACCTCGGAGCTCCAACCGTGGGAGCTTGCGGACTTCACATCACGGAGCTTGCGGTCTCTGGTCAGCGACCGACTTCGGTAACTCCAAGGAAGTTTCGCGGGAGTTTCGACCGCCCCGACAGATGGTTCGACCGCCCCGACGTGGGAGTTTTGACCTCCCCGACGTGGGAGTTTTGACCTCCCCGACGTGGGAGTTTTGACCTCCCCGACGTGGGAGTTTTGACCTCCCCGACGTGGGAGTTTCAAATACCCCGACTGCCCGACCGAGGAAGAATAAAGAAGAAGAAGAAGCTTGGACTTTTTTGTCTTCCATCCCAATAGACAATAGGTGCAGGAGTTGAGGCCACTCGGCCCTTCGAGCCAGCACCGCCATTCAATGTGATCATGGTCGATCATCCCCAACCAGTACCCCATTCCTGCCTTCTCCCCATATCCCCTGTCTCCGCTATCTTTAAGAGCCCTGTCTAGCTCTCTCTTGAAAGCATCCAGAGAAACAGCCTCCACCACCCTCTGAGGCAGAGAATTCCACAGACTCATAACTCTCTGTGAGAAAAAGTGTTTCTTCGTCTCCGTTCCAAATGGCTTACCCCTTATTCTTAAACTGTGGCCCCTGGTTCTGGACTCCCCCAACAACGGGAATATGTTTTCTGCCTCTAGCGTGTCCAAACCCATAATAATCTTATACGTTTCAATCAGATGCCCTCTCATCCTTCTAAACTCCAGAGTGTACAAGCCCAGCCGCTCCATTCTCTCAGCATATGACAGTCCCGCCGTCCCAGGAATTAACCTTGTGAAACTACGCTGCACTCCCTCAATAGCAAGAATGTCCTTCGTCAAATTAGGAGACCAAAACTGCACACAATACTCAAGTCAAGAGAGTTTATTGTCATGTGTCCCAGATAGGACAATGAAATTCTTGCTTGCTGCAGCACAACAGAATATAGTAAGCATAAATACAGAACAGATCACTGTGTCCATATACCATAGACCATATATATACACACATAAATAAACAGATAAAGTGCAATAGGCTATTATAGTTCAGAGTTTGTTTGATAACCTGATGGCTGTGGGGAAGAAGCTGTTCCTGAACCTGGATGTACCAGATTTCAGGCTCCTGTACCTTCTACCCGTTGGTAGCGGAGAGATGAGTTTGTGACCAGGATGTTGCGGGTTCTTGATGATGCCGGCTGCCTTTTTTGAGGCAGCAACTGCGATAGATCCCTTCGATGTTGGGGAGGTCAGAGCCGATGATGGACTGGGCAGTGGTCAAAACTTTCTGCATTCTTTTCTGCTCCTGGACGCTCAAGTTGCCGAACCAAGCCACGATGCAACCGGTCAGCATGCTCTCTACTGGGTACCTGTAGAAGTTCGAGAGAGGCCTCTTCGGCATACCGACTCACCGTAATCTTCTCGGGAAGTAGAGGCGCTGATGTGCTTTCTTTATAATTTCATCAGTGTGCTGGGACCAGCAAAGATCTTCAGAAATATGCACGCCCAGGAATTTGAAGTTCTTGACCCTTTCCACCATCGTCCCGTTGATATAAATGGGATTGTGGGTCCCTATCCTACCCCTTCCAAAGTCCACAATCAGTTCCTTGGTTTTGCTGGTGTTAAGAGCCCTATACTCACTTCTATACTCTGATTCGTCACCATCAGTGATTCGACCCACAACAGTAGTGTCGTCGGCAAACTTGATGATGGAGTTTGCACTATGTCCGGCTACGCAGTTATGTGTATAGAGTGAGTACAGCAGGGGGCTGAGCACGCAGCCTTGAGGTGCTCCCATGCTGATTGTTATCGAGGATGACACATTTCCACCATTACGGACAGATTGTGGTCTGTGGATGAGGAAGTCAAGGATCCAAATTGTAGAGGGACCCAGTTCTGAGAGCTTGGTAACCAGCTTGGAGGGGATGATGGTATTAAACGCCGAGCTGAAGTCCATGAATAACAGCCTGATATATGAGTTTTTCTTGTCCAAGTGGACCAGAGCGGTGTGGAGAGCCAGTGAGATCGCATCCACCGTTCATAGAAACATAGAAAATAGGTGCAGGAGGCCATTTGGCCCTTTGAGCCAGCACCGCCATTCATGGCTGATCGTCCCCAATCAATAACCCGTGCCTGCCTTCTCCTCATATCCCTTGATTCTACTAGCCCCTAGAGCTCTATCTAACTCTCCAGTGATTTGGCCTCCACTGCCCTCTGTGGTAGGGAATTCCACAAATTCACAACTCTCTAGGTGAAAACGTTTTTTCTCACCTCAGTCTTAAATGGCTTCCCCTTTATTCTAAGACTGTGGCCCCTGGTTCTGGACTCGCCCAACATTAGGAACATTTTTCCTGTATCTAGCTTGTATAATTTTATAGATCCCCCCCCCACCCCCCTCATCCTTATAAACTCCAGTGAATACAAGCCCAGTCTTTTCAATCTTTCCTCATATGATAGTCCCGCCATCCCAGGGCTCAATCTCGTGAACCTACGCAGCACTGCCTCAATCACAAGGATGTCCTTCCTCAAATTAGGAGACCAAAACTATAAGCCAAACGTTGCCTATTTCCTTCGCTCCATAGATGCTTGCTGCACCCGCTGAGTTTCTCCAGCACTTTTGTCCACTGTACGCAATACTCCAGATGTGGTCTTACCAGAGCCCTATACAACTGCAGAAGAACCTCTCTACTCCTATAGGGGGGGTTGCACGTAAGGTCACTGGGTCATAGGGCTTGACGCACGGAGCCACTCAATCCATCTGGAGGACATCCGTAACTTCCGGTATATGTTATTAATGCAAGAAACGCGTACTTTCCTACCTGTTAAAAACCACCAAAATTTTGAATTTCTGCGCTGAAAAAAATTGTGGAAGTCGGGGTAAGTGTGAGGGACATGTACCAACTTTAGAATTCCAAACGTGAAGCGAAATGAAGGTAAAGGGAAGCGAGAGCTGAAGGGACAACAGCAGCTAAAGTGGTTGGCAAACATTGGCTGTGCAGATATCGGAATTGAAAATATTGGGAATTATCGCGTTTGCTCACTGCATTTCATCAAGTAAGGCATTATTTGTGTTTTTTCTTGATTGGTATCTAAAAAGTCTCAGAAGTGATAAATCTGGCTGTAAATCTTTCTTCAGATGCGTTTTCATTTTGTATGTAAAAACCCACTTGAGAACCATGGGCGATTTAAAAAAATTTACAGCCAGATTTATCACTTCTGAAACTACCTGTAGTTCATCGCGTGTACTCCATTTGGAGTAGCGTATCAACAGTACGGGTCATGGGTCATGACCCGACTGCCGTGAAACCTCCCTATACTGAAATCCTCTTGTTATGAAGGTAAGGGAACTGCAGTGGGTCGAGGTTCTTGTCGAGGTAGGAGTTGATAGGAGCGCCAGGTGTGGTCTCACAGTGAGGAACGTAGAAACATAGAAAATAGGTGCAGGAGTAGGCCATTCGGCCCTTCGAGCCTGCACCGCCATTCAATATGATCACGGCTGATCATCCAACTCAGTATCCTGTACCTGCCTTCTCTCCATACCTCCTGATCCATTTAGCCACAAGGGCCACATCTAACTCCCTCTTAAATATAGCCAATGAACTGCCCTCAACTGCCTTCTGTGGCAGAGAATTCCACAGATTCACCACTCTCTGTGTGAAAAATGTTTTTCTCATCTCGGTCCTAAAAGATTTCCCCCTTATCCTTAAACTGTGACCCCTTGTTCTGGACTTCCCCAACATCGGGAACGATCTTCCTTCATCTAGCCTGTCATCTAACCCCTTAAGAATTTTGTAAGTTTCTATAAGATCCCCCCTCAACCTTCTAAATTCTAGCGAGTACAAGCCGAGCCTATCCAGTCTTTCTTCATATGAAAGTCCTGACATCCCAGGAATCAGTCTGGTGAACCTTATCTGTACTCCCTCTACGGCACGAATGTCTTTCCTCAGATTAGGAGACCAAAACTGTACGCAATACTCCAGGTGTGGTCACACCAAGACCCTGTACAACTGCAGTATACACTATACACTATACACCTCCATCCCCCACCACGATGGTCTCACAGCCCTCCGGTTCTTCCTCGACCAGAGAAGCAACCCATACCCAGCCACTGACACTCTCCTCCGCCTAGCGGAGCTGGTCCTTACCCTCAATAACTTCGCGTTCGACTCCTCCCACTTCCTCCAAATACAAGGCGTAGCTATGGGCACACGCATGGGCCCCAGCTATGCCTGCCTATTTGTAGGTTACGTCGAGCAATCCTTGTTTAATACATACCAGGGCCCCATCCCCAACCTCTACCTCCGCTACATCGACGACTGCTTTGGTGCCACCTCCTGCACCCGCACACAACTGACTGACTTCATCCACTTCACCACTAATTTCCATCCGGCACTGAAATACACCTGGACCATTTCCGACACTTCCCTACCATTCCTTGACCTCACTATCTCCATTGCAGGTGATAGACTTCTAACCGACATACACTATAAACCCACTGACTCCCATGGCTATCTGGACTACACTTCTTCCCACCCTGCTTCCTGTAAGGACTCCATCCCCTACTCCCAATTCCTCCGTCTACGCCGCATCTGCTCCACGGATGAGGCGTTCCACACCAGGACATCTGAAATGTCCTCACTATTCAGGGAACGGGGGTTCCCCTCCTCCACCATAAATGAGGCTCGCACCAGGGTCTCTTCCATACCCCGCAACACTGCTCTCTCTCCCCATCCCCGCACTCGCAACAAGGGCCGAGTCCCCCTAGTCCTCACCTTTCACCCCACCAGCCGTCACATACAAAAAATAATCCTCCGTCAGTTTCGCCACCTCCAACGTGACCCCACTACTCGCCACATCTTCCCATCTCCCCCCATATCTGCCTTCCGCAAAGACCGCTCCCTCCATAACTCCCTTGTCAATTCTTCCCTTCCCTCTCGGTCCACCCCCTCCCCGGGCACTTTCCCTTGCGGCCGCAGGAGATGCAACACTTGTCCCTTTGCCTCCCCCCTCGACTCCGTTCAAGGACCCAAGCAGTCGTTCCAGGTGCGACAGAGGTTTACCTGCATCTCTTCCAACCTCATCTATTGCGTCCGCTGCTCTAGATGCCAGCAGATCTATATCGGTGAGACCAAGCGGAGGTTGGGCGATCGTTTCGCCGAACACCTCCGCTCGGTCCGCAATAACCAAGCTGACCTCCCGGTGGCTCAGCACTTCAACTCCCCCTCCCACTCCGCCTCCGACCTCTCTGTCCTGGGTCTCCTCCATGGCCACAGCGAGCAGCACCGGAAATTGGAGGAACAGCACCTCATATTCCGTTTGGGGAGTCTACACCCCCGGGGCATGAACATCGAATTCTCCCAATTCTGTTAGTCCTTGCTGTCTCCTCCCCTTCCTCAGCTCCCCTGCTGTCTCCTCCCACCCTCCAGCCTTCTGGCTACTCCTCCTTTTCCCTTTCTTGTCCCGACCCACCCCCACCCCCGATCAGTCTGAAGAAGGGTTTCGGCCCGAAACGTTGCCTATTTCCTTCGCTCCATAGATGCTGCTGCACCCGCTGAGTTTCTCCAGCTTTTCTGTGTAACCTTCGATTCTCCAGCATCTGCAGTTCCCTCTTAAACACTGCAGTAGAACCTCCCTGCTCCTATACTCAAATCCTTTTGCTTCAGGGGGTATGGAGAGAAGGCAGGTACAGGAAACTGAGTTGGATCATTAGCCATGATCATACTGAATGGCGGTGCAGGATCGAAGGGCCGAATGGCCTACTCCTGCACCTATTTTCTATGTTTAAACAGTACGGGTCATGGGTCGTGACCCGACTGCCGTGAAACCTCCCTATACTCCAGATGTGGTCCCCTATACAACTGCAGAAGAACCTCTCTACTCCTTCTTATTCTTCTTCTTCTTCTTTGGAGTTTTACGGCAGCCGGCATCCGCAATGTTGCATTGCTGCCACCTTCTGGCTTCATTCCACAGTACTCATGTCTTTACATTAGATCTTTTTTATGCCCAGAGGCCCTCAAGAAATCAAACAACTTTATTCCTTTTCCTTTCCCTCCACACTCTAGAATGTTCTTTACTGATATTTCTGTCAATCCAATTTTCCTCATTTCAATGATAATAAATCCTCTTTCTGTCTCATATCTCCTACATGCAACTAGGGCATGCTGAACTGTTTCTGGTTGATGGCATTCCTCACACAGCCCAGTAGGGTGTTTTCCCAATATTTTAAATATGCTGTTCAGGTGAGTGTGTCCTATCCTCAATCTTGTTAATACTACCTGTTCCCCCCTCTTCTTGCTGTAATGCCCACTCTGTTTTGTAGCGAATAGAGGTGTCTCCCCTTTGTCTCCTGTTCCCAGTATTGTTGCCATTCCTGATTTATTTTCTTCCACACAATGTGTTTTCCTTCAGATTTGGATAGTTGTAAGTTTACCTCTATGTTTCTTTTTTTTTTACAGCCTCCTTTGCCAATCTCTCTACTCCTATACTGAAACCCTCTTGTTATGACAGTAAGGGAACTGCAGTGGGTCGAGGTTCTTGTCGAGGTGGGAGTTGTAGGTATGTTGCAAAGCCTACCTGAAGCGTCGCTGAAAATCTGTCGCTGCGGGTGTGCGCGATTTTGGCGCTGTTTAGAGGGGGGCGGGTTTAAAACGCGATTTTCCCTAGGCTGTTCCAATCGAGGATGTTCAGCCTAGTTAATTATTAACGGAAAATCGCTGGAATATTCCGTCGCTTTAGCTATTATTAGTTTTAAAGGCTTTATGTAATTGTTGTAGTAGTTTAAAAATTAACCTCTAAACACTGGACCACTGGCAACCGGCAGGGTCTCATACAGCAGACAACAGAAGGTAGGCTATTTATTTTTACATTAAAAAGGGCTTCTTAAGATCCCTTTATACAAAGTTTAATGTTGCGAGTAGCTCATTTTGGGCCCATTATATCCCGCAGTATTTTTCTGGGCATTTGGGGCACAAATCCACCGCAATGTGAACGTTCTAAACCAGCGCGTTCACAGGATCCCACTAGAAAGCTGATTTAAATTGACTTTAATTTACAGCAATTGAACACTAAATTCCTTCCATTAATTCCTTCCAAATTAATGTAAATGAGATTTAAAAATCATGTTTTATTGTGAATTATTTGTGAATATTATTTGGACACTTAGGCTATTTAAAAATGTTAATCATTTATTAAGAAATAGATAGATGCTTAGATCTAGTAATTGAAGTTTGAAATTAGCTCCAATTGGGTAACTATCTAATTATATGCTTTAATTTCAGGTCATCCAAGTAAGATTGATTTATATTTGTTTCAGAATGCTTCAATCTATGATAACTGAAAATTTCATTCAGTTCTCTTAATGTGTAAGGAAGTTATGGGCTTCTGACTGTCCTCGGTCACAGCTTTTTTGTTATGTCCATAGAAAATCAATAGGGAACAAGATGCTAATTTCCGAGTATGAAAATGGCCATAACTTTTTAAATACTTGAGATATGAAAGTGAATTAGGTGTCAAATTAAACTTCTTTTTATGCTTTATCTGGTGGGATAAATTGCAGACTTGATTTTTTAAATCTCAAAATTTTGTAACATTGCTAGGAGTTGATATGCGCCAGGTGTGGTCTCACAGTGAGGAACCTGGGCAATATGTAACTTTTATGTAGTTGTGTGTCTTGTAGCTTTGTTTTGTGTATGTCTGCATGGTAATTCGCATAATCCTGAAGCTTAATTGGTACAGGTGACAATAAAAGACCTTATGACGCTCACTTACAACGTGGATCTGACTTCGTGGCAGCCGGGCCCGGCAACGGCGGCCACACTGCGCCTGCGCCACCGGCGCACCCCAACCTGCTGCTCGGCGGCTGGGGTTTGGTGGAGAGGTCGCAATGACGTCACCCCAACCAGCTGGCGCTGATTGACATCAGTCCGGGCCAATGGACGGGCGGTATCGCGGCCTGGGGGGTGGGACGTGGTCGGCGGTTGGATGTTTGGTTGAGAGGTCGCGGCGTCGGCGGCGCATCCTAACTTGCTGGCGGGTGGGGGGGATTTGATCTCAGCGGCGGTTGGGGTTTGGTTGAGTGGTCGCGGTGACGTCACGCCTGGCGCACCCACACCTGCTGGCGCTGATTGGCATCAGTCCGGGCCAATGGACGGGCGGTATCGCGGCCACGGGGGCGGGACGTGGTCGGCGGTTGGATGTTTGGTTGAGAGGTCGCGGCGGCGCACGCTAACTTGCTGACGGGGTGTGGGGGGGATCTTGATCTGAGCGGCGGTTGGGGTTTGGTTGCGTGCTCGCGGTGACGTCACGCCTGGCGCACCCACACCTGCTGGCGCTGATTGGCATCAGTCCGGGCCAATGGACGGGCGGTATCGCGGCCTGGGGGGGCGGGACGTGGGCGGGGTTTCGGGTTTGGTTGAGAGGTCGCGGACGCCCCTCCTCCCTCCCCCCCCGGCGGTGGGCGGGAAGAGAGAGCGGAGTGAAGGCGACGGAGGAGGAGGACATGGCTCAACACGGCGGATACCGGCAGCGTGAGTTACCCCATGGACGGAGATGGTGCAGAGAGCCACAGGGGGAGGGGTGAGGAGGGGAGGGAGAAAAGGGAGGAGTGAGGGACGAGGGGTGGATGGAGGCGAGGGACATGATGAGGGAAGTAGGCATATAACTGGAGGGGAGGAAGATTCGTGACGGGAAAGGGATGAGAAGAGGGTGAGGGACAAGAGGGGAGGGAGGTAGGGCATGAGGGAGGAGGGGTGAGGGGAGGAGGTGGTGGGGGGGTGTTGTACGGTTGAGGGGGTAGGGTATGTGGGAGGAGGGGTGCAGGAAGGGGTAGGACTAGGACTAGTGAGGGCAGGGAAGGAGGAGGTAGGGGTGGGGGAGGAGGGTGAGGGTATGGGTTAGGGGAGGAGGTTGTAGGGTTTAGGTGGTAGGGGAGGAGGTGGCAGATGATGAGGGGGAAGGGGGGTAGTGTTTGTGGGAGGAGGGGTGCAGGAAGGGGTAGGATTAGTGAGGAATTTGAGGGGGCAGGGGAGGAGGAGGGTAGGGGTGGGGGTAATGAGGGGAGGAGGTGGCAGGGATGAGAGGAGGAGGTTGTAGGGAGTGTGGGAGGAGGGGTGAGGGTAGGAGGACGTTGTAGGGTTGAGGTGGCAGGGGATGAGGGAGGAAGTGGAAGGGGTGGGGGAGGACGTGTGAGGGGAGGGGGGGGTTAGTTAGTGCATTTCGTTGTCTCTGTACTGTACACTGAGGAATGACAATTAAAATTGAATCTGAATCTGATTAGAGGTGATGAACGAGGAAAAGTGGAGGGATGGGTGGGTAGGGTGAGGGTTAGAGGTGCGGAAGAGTGGGGGGGGGGGTTGGGGGGTAGAAAGGGGGTGAGGGTGGGGAGGCAGGGCAGGGGGTAGGGGGGGTTAGAGGTGCTGAAGAGTGGGACCAGGGAGGAGGGGTAGAAAGGGAGGGGGGTAAGAGGGTGGGGGGTAAGAGGCAGGGGGTTTGGTTGAGAGGGTGCGGACATCCCGCGGGAAGAGCGGAGTCAAGTGAAGGCGCGTATAGTGTGTGGTGGTAGTGGAGGAGGACGTGGCTCAACACGGCGGCTACTGGCGGCATGAATCTCGGCGCCTGTGGATACACTCCGGGAGGGGAGAAGGGGGGGGGGGGGGAGAGAAAGGTGGGGGCAGACAGTATAAGAGGTTGGGGTGAGTGACAAGGTGAGGGGAGGGTGGCAAGGTCTGGGGAGAGAAGTGGGGGGGGAAGGGGCGAGGGAGGGGGTGAAAGGAAGGGAGGGACATAGAAACATAGAAATTAGGTGCAGGAGTAGGCCATTCGACCCTTCGAGCCTGCACCGCCATTCAATATGATCATGGCTGATCATCCAACTCAGTATCCCGTACCTGCTTTCTCTCCATACCCCCTAATCTCCTTAGCCACAAGGGCCACATCTAACTCCCTCTTAAATATAGCCAATGAACTGGCCTCAACTACCCTCTGTGGCAGAGAGTACCAGAGATTCACCACTCTCTGTGTGAAAAAAGTTCTTCTCATCTCGGTTTTAAAGGATTTCCCCCTTATCCTTAAGCTGTGACCCCTTGTCCTGGACTTCCCTAACATCGGGAACAATCTTCCTGCATCTAGCCTGTCCAACCCCTTAAGAATTTTGTAAATTTCTATACGATCCCCTCTCAATCTCCTAGGGGTTGGGGAGGGGTTGAAAGATGAGGGACGTGAAGGGGTAGATGAGGGTGAGAGGGAAGGGTGCGGTGAGGGGGAGGGTTGGAATGGCCAGGGTGGGGGGTGAAGGAAGGGATGGAATGTCCGGGCGGGGGTTGCGGGGCGAGGGAAGGGTTGGCATGGGGGGGGTGAGGGGAGGAGTGTCGGGGATGTGGGACAGGAGGGATGGCAGGGGGTGAACGGGGTGAGGGACCAGGGGGCAGGGGAGAGGGTCAAGACAGGAGGGACAGTAAGGGATGAGGGGAGGGGTACACAAAAATGCAGGAGAAACTCAGCGGGTGCAGCAGCATCTATGGAGCGAAGGAAATAGGTAACGTTTAGGGCCGAAACCCTTCTTCAGGGGTTATGGACAGGAGGCAGGGAGGGATGGCAGGGGGTGAAGGTGGGATAAAGGGTGAGGGGAGAGGGGTGAAAGAGATGAGGAAGGTGGGTAATTGATAAGAAAGAGGGTAGTGGGGAGGGAAGGGCACGAGGGGAGAGACAAGGGGCAAGGAGAATGGTCAGTAGAGAAGGGGAGGGGTGTATGAGGGTAGAGAAGGGGAAGGGTGGCAGAGGGAGGAGTGTAGCGAATGTGAGTTGTGTACGTGGAAGGGGAGGTGCAGGAGGGAGGAGGGTGTGGGTTGTAGGGTAGGTAGAAGAGGAGAGGAAGGGGGAATAGTGTGTTTTGGGGTCGGTTGGCCAGTTGTCTGATGTGACCTGTCTAATGGAGCCTGCAGAGTCCAGGGCCCCAGCAGTGGGGACATTGGTTCCAAAAAGGACATTGACATTGACGCAGCATTAGAGATGCTGCCTCGCAGCACCAGAGACCCGAGTTCGATCCTGACTGGGTGCTATCTGTACGGAGTTTGTATTTTTTCCCTATGACCAGGTGGGTTTTCTTGGGTGCTCGGGTCTCCTCGCACACCAAAGACGTACAGGTTTGTAGGTTAATTAGCTTCAGCCCCACCCCCACCCAAATCGTTGTACTAGATTCAAAGTCGTGTTGTTGGGTCTCATTGTATGTAACTCGTTTTCACCTATGCCACAGCTAACAATGCCCTGTTTCCTTTATCATCGTTACTTTTTTGCATATCTTTTGTTCATTTGTTCAGTATCTCTCTACATCACTGTCTATCTCGTTTCCCTTTCCCCTAACTCAGTCTCAAGAAGGGTCTCGACCCGAAACAACACCCATTCCTTTTCTCTAGAGATGCTGCCTGTCTGGCTGAGTTACTGCAGCTTTTTGTGTGTCTCCAGTTTAAACCAGCATCTGCAGTTCCTTCTTACACATAGTGTGTGTGGGTGATCACTGGTTGGCATGGATTTGATGGGCCTAAAGGCCTGTATCTCTAAACTCAACTAAAAAACTTAAACCAAAAAAGATTATTTATCCTTCCAATGGAAGAATCAAGAGCTTTTAATTGTCATAATGGAACGATGATTCTGTTGATTCAAAGGGTGTTTTATTGTCACATGTACCAATTAAGGTACAATGATAGGTACACAAAAAAGCTGGAGAAACTCAGCGGGTGCAGGAGCTTCTAGGAAGGAAAAAGGCAACGTTTCGGGCCGAAACCCTTCTTCAGACAATGATAGTCGATTTACCATATAGCCATCCTAGAAAAATCAACAATACACACAACTATATAAAAGTTATCCACCACAGCGGATTCCCCGCATTCCTCACTGTGATAGAAGTCTAATCTCCACTCTTTATTTTCCCCCGGTTGGGGCAGTCGAACCATCCGCAGTTGGGGTGGTCGAAGCTCCTGCGGCCTGGAGCTGCTGAAGACAGTCCCTAAGCAGGGGCTGCGAGCTCCACGATGTTAAGTCCACAGGCTCCTGCAGTTGAAGTCGATCCCTGACAAAGGGACCGCCAGCTCCACCATGTTAGGCCGCAGTGCGGACGGAGATACGATACGGAAAGAAAATTGCATCTCCGTCGAGGTACGAGATTTAAAAAAGTTCCCCCGACTCTGACCCCCACATAAATCAAAGCTAAAGAACACTAAAACATACATTTAACACATACTAAAAACAACAAAGAAGGAAGGATCGAGACAGACTGTTGGCGAGGCAACCACTGCGGCGCCACCTGGTGGTTTTAATTCCAGTCATTCTAATTATGCAAAACTGAAGTCCTTAGTGCAACCACAAACACACTTCATGGAAGATCATAGTTGCTGAGGTTAGTACCGTAGTTTTCAGGAGCTTGAAAAGTGCTGGGAAGAGGCTGTTCCTGGACTTGGCAGTCGCAAAGAACAGTCTGTCGAAAACTATGCCATTCTTATCTGCCTGCATATGATCCTTATATTTAGTTTAGTTTATTATCATGTGTGCCGAGCGAGGTACAGTGAAAAGTTTTTGTTGCGTGCTATCCAGTCAGCAAAAAGACGATACATGATTACAATCCAGCCATCCAATTAAGGGTTTGGACACGCTAGAGGCAGGAAACATGTTCCCGATGTTGGGGGAGTCCAGAACCAGGGGCCACAATTTAAGAATAAGGAGTAAGCCATTTAGAACGGAGACGAGGAAACACTTTTTCTCACAGAGAGTGGTGAGTCTGTGGAATTCTCTGCATCAGAGGGCGGTGGAGGCGGGTTCTCTGGATGCTTTCAAGAGAGAGCTAGATAGGGCTGTTAAAAATAGCGGAGCCAGGGGATATGGGGAGAAGGCAGGAACGGGGTACTGATTGGGGATGATCAGCCATGATCACATTGAATGGTGGTGCTGGCTCGAAGGACCAAATGGCCTACTCTTGCACCTATTGTCATTCTCAGTGCATAGATACATGATAAGGGAATAGCGTTTAGTGCAAGGTAAAGCCAGCAAAGTCCGATCAAGGATAGTCCGATCAAGGAAAGAGGTAGATAGTAGTCCAGCACTGCTCTCTGATTGTGGAAGGATGGTTCAGTTGCTTGATAACAGCTAGGAAGAAACTGTCCATGAATCTGGAAGCGTGCAAGTCCGTACCGACCTGTGATCCCCGGTACACTAGCACGAGTCTACACACCAGGGGAAATTTACAATCTTTATGCCGAGGCCAATTAACCTCCAAACCTGTACGTCACCTTGTCTCCTGGCTGCTATCTACTTCAGTCCTGCCGTTCAGTTTAGTTTATTGTCACGTGCACCGAGGTGTAGTGAAAAACTTTTGTGTGCTATCCAGCCAGTGGAAAGACTACATGATTACCACCGAGCCATTTTCAGTGTATGGATACATGATAAGGGAATAACGTTTAGTGCAAGGTAAAGCCAGCAAAATCCAATCGTGATAGTCTTAGGGTACAGATGTGAGATGAGTTTAGGATCATAATTAAAGTAAGAACTGTTGCTGTAAGAATAGAGATTTTAGAGTGTGGAACGATTGTGATATGAGTTTGTAGATCTGTTTCTGTGGCTAGCATGCAAATAGTCACCTGGGCTGGGCGCTATCTTGGAAATATCCCTCCATTTCCTGCCTATATCCATGTGCCAATCCAAATGACTCAAGTAACACACACATCTACCTCAACCATCACCCCCTGGCAGTGCATTCCAGGCTCTCGCCACCCTCTAGTAGTGGTCGAAACTTCACTCTGTTCAGGCTCCTAAACCTTCCGGATGTTAGGAGTGAAACCAGAGCATGTCCAGGGTGGAGTGGATCTTTGGATCCATTCGATGGGGAGGATTTTGCAGAGACTGCATTAGTGGTATCTTTCTGGTGTATGTTGTATGTCGTCTTAGTCTCAGAAGCATATAGGATGTGGAGATTATTTTTAGTTTAGAGACACAGCATGGAAACAGGCCTTTCGGCCCACTAAATGATCACACAGGTGACTGATGGTCGCATGGACTTGGTGGGCCGAAGGGCCTGTTTCCATGGTGTGACTTTAGGTTTAAAAAAAAAAAAAAATCATCTCTGCAACTTATATTACTGATACTAGTTCTATGTTATCCCACTTTCTCATCCAATTTACAGAAGGCAAATTAACCTACAAACCCACATGTCTTCAGGCTGTGAGAGGAAACCGGAGCACCCGGAGAAAACCCACACAGTCACAGGGTGGGCGTTCTAACTCTGCACACAGACGGCACCTGAGGTCAGGATTGAACCAGGGTCTCTGGTGCTGTGAGGCAGCAGCTCTTCCAGCTGTATCACTGTTAGTGTTGTGTGGTGTTCAAGAACCTGTTGTTTGCTGGGAAGAACTGGTGATCATGGTTTCAAGGCTCCTGTACCTTATTCCCAATGGTAGAAGTGAAACCAGACCATAGCCAAGGTGGAGTGGATCTTTGATATTGGCTGCTTCCTATAGATCCATTCGATGAGGTGATAAGTGATTGTAGAATTAGGCCATTCAGCCCATCAAGTCTACTCCTCCATTCAATCATGGCTGATCTATCTCTCCCTCCCAACCCCATTCTCCTGCCTTCTCCCCATAACCTTTTGACACCTGTACTAATCAAAAATCTATTTATCTCTGCCTTAAAAATATATGATTTTTGTACCAGCAGCATTGGTGGTATCTTTCTGGTGCCTGCTATAGGTAGTCTTAGAAGCATATAGGATGTGGAGATCTTGGGTGATTGATGGTCATTGTGGACTTGGTAGATCCATAAAAACAGGCCATTCAGCCCAACTTGCCCACATCGGCCAATGTCCCATCTCCAAGTCCTGCCTGCCCTTGTTTGCCCATATTCCTCTACACCTGTACCAGCCTAAATGTTTTTTAAATGTTGCGATAGTACCTGCCTCAACTACCTCCTCCAGCAGCGGGTGGTAAACTGAGAGTCAGGGGTTAGGGACACTAGAGGTATGAAAAGGTACAGATCAAATCAGAACCTCTCTTGCTCTCTGGACAAAAGGAATAGGGGACCTTTCGGGTCGAGACCCTTCTTCAGACTGGACTATTGTGGGCTCCTTGGCCATCGGTGCCGGCCCTGATTATATACCTTTTCATACCTCTAGTTTCGCTCTCCCCTGACTCTCGATCTGAAGAAGGGTTCCAACCCAAAACTTCACCTATTCCTTTTCTCCAGAGATGCTGCCTAACCCGCTGAGTTATAGAGTCGTAGAGAATCATAGAGTCTTACAGCGTGGAAACAGGCCCTTCAGCCCAACTTGCCCACACCGGCCAACATGCCCCATCTGCACTAGTCCCACCTGCCTGCGTTTGGCCCATATCCATGTACCAATGTTTCGTAAACATTGCGATAGTGCATGCCTCATCTACCTCCTCCAGCAGCTCATTCCACACACCCACCACCCATAATTTTGTGTCCATCTGTAAGACACACTGTTCGAAGCTTGTAGCTTCTTCCTCTTGAAGACCGTCTCGACCCGAAACGTCCCCTGCCCATGTCCTCCAGAGATGCTGCCCGAACTCCACCACTTTGTGTTACTCCACCACTGTGTGTAACTCCACCACTGTGTGTAACTCCACCACTGTGTGTAACTCCACCACTGTGTGTAACTCCACCACTGTGTGTAACTCCACCACTGTGTGTAACTCCACCACTGTGTGTAACTCCACCACTGTGTGTAACTCCACCACTGTGTAACTCCACCACTGTGTGTTACTCCACCACTGTGTGTTACTCCACCACTGTGTGTAACTCCACCACTGTGTGTAACTCCACCACTGTGTGTAACTCCACCACTGTGTGTAACTCCACCACTGTGTGTAACTCCACCACTGTGTGTAACTCCACCACTGTGTGTAACTCCACCACTGTGTGTAACTCCACCACTGTGTGTTACTCCACCACTGTGTGTTACTCCACCACTGTGTGTAACTCCACCACTGTGTGTTACTCCACCACTGTGTGTTACTCCACCACTGTGTGTTACTCCACCACTTTGTGTTACTCCACCAGCATCTGCAGTCCCTTGTCTCTTCTAGCTTTTCCAAAGAGCCCCCCGGTTAGTATCACTGTCCCCTGATGCTTTCTGCTCCCTTTCCGGGTGAATTAATGTGCTGTCTTCCTCCATGCTTGCAGACTGTGCTTTCCACATCACAGCACTGCTGGTGACTGCCTGGCGGCGTGCTCTGTACAGTCTGCACATGCCGCTGATATCATGAGTTAAGCTGGCCAGACAGCACCCTGGAGGGAAGGTTACTTGAGAGCAGAAAAGGTTATTGAAGCTGTGAAGAGTTCTGCGTTTTTTTTCTCCTAGGGAGTGAAATATTTTTGTTTGCGTTTGAACAAAGTGCGTTCGGTTTGATCTCCATTCCGAAGGTTATGTGGCCGACTAACGTAATTCAGTGTAAATACATCTTACAACCCAACAGTATGAATATTGATTTCTCTAACTTCACGTAACCCTTACATCCCCAGTCTTGTTGAGTCTCGGTGTCTGTAACTCATGTTCACCTAGTCCACCGCTAACAATGGTCTGTTTCCATTATCACCCTTACTTTTTTTGCGTATCTTCCATTCATTTGTTCTATATCTCTCTTCATCACCGTCCATATCTTTCGTTTCCCTTTCCTCTGACTCTCAGTCTAAAGAATGGTCTCGACCCAAAACGTCACCTATTACGTTTTTCCCGAGATGCTGTCTGACCTGCTGAGTTACTCCAGCTTTTTGTGTCTTTCAGTATAAATATATACACATGTAAACATGATAGAGAGGTAGATAGATAGAGAAACATAGATAGATAGACACAGACAGACAATCAATCAATAACAGTTCAAAGTCAAAAATTATAATCCTCTCTATGTAGTTTGGAACCTATTTGGAGGTTCTAGTGTTTAATAGCCTGATCAGTTTAGAGATACAGCGCAGAAACAGGCCCTTCGGCCCACCGAGTCTGCACCAGCCAGCGATCCCCGCATACCTACACTATCCTTCACACACTAAGGACAATTTACATTTATACCAACCCCATTAACCTACAAACCTGTTAGTATCTGGAATGTGGGAGGAAACTGAAGATCACAGAGAAAACCCATGCAGGTCACGTGGAGAACGTACAAACTCCGTACTGACAAGTACCCGTAGTTGGGATCGAACCCAGGTGTCTGGTGCTGTGAGGCAGTAGCTGTTCTGCTGTGCCACAGTGCCGCCTTAATAGTGTACCTTGAAGTTACATTTTTCAATCTCCTATACATTTGTTCCCAATGGCAGGAGTGCAATGAGAGAGTGGCCTGCATGGTGTGGGTCTCTGATGATGCTAGCTGCCTTTGTTGATCCAGCAACTCTTAGATGGTGGGGAAGTCAGTACCCGGGATGGAGCGGGCATTGCCCACCACTCCTCACACAGGCCACGTGTGCTTTGCTTCCCAGCTCCCAAGCAGAGGATGCGAGGCGTGAACCCCAACATGATGGACCCCAACCAGCTGTTCGACGACACCAGCGCCTCCCAGCACCCCCAGCCCAGCGGCTACGCGGTCCAAGGGATCGACATTGGGCTCCCTATGAACAACTTCCTCAGCGAGCCTGTGGCCAACGTCGCCATGGCCTACGGCACCACCATCGCTAGCCAAGGGAAGGACATGGTTCATAAAGAGGTAGGTGCCTCTGCATCGGGGAATGTTTCAAGATTCTATTTGGTAATGGAAAATGATCACAAAAATAATTCAATGGGTTTTACAAAGGAGGGCGGCATGGTGGTGCAGCGGTAGAGTTGCTGCCTCACAGCGCCAGAGACCCGGGTTCGACCCTGACTACCGGTACTTGTCTGTATGGAGTTTGTCTGTTCTCCCCGGGACGTGCGTGGGTTTTCTCCGAGATCTTCGGTTCCCTCCCACACTCTAAAGGCATACAGGTTTGTTGGTTAATTGGCTTGGTGTAAAAATGTAAATTGTCCATTGTGTGTGTCAGATATAATGTGTGGGGGGGTTGCTGGTCGGTGCAGACTCAGTGGACCATAGGACCTGTTTCCGCGCTGTATAGCTAAACTTAACTACAAATTACAATGCTTACATATCTGTTGTGCTGCTGCAAGTAAGAATTTTGATTCGGTCTGAAGATGGGTCTCGACCCAAAACGTCACCCATTCCTTCTCGCCTGTGTTACTGATTTACTCCAGCATTTTGTGTCAATCTTCGATTTAAACCAGCAGCTGCAATTCCTGCCTACACACTAAAAGCCCTGTCCCACGGTACGAGTTCATTCCAAGAGCTCTCCCGAGTTTGCCCTGATTTGAACTCGGAGATTTACGGTAATGGGTACTCGGGGCTCTCGTGGACATTTTTCAGCATGTTGTTCACAGTACTGTCTAGGTTCAGTTGTAACTTTGAGTTTACAAGCTGTTCCTTGCCACTGCTCAGCAGACCCGTGCTCAAGCAGTGAACGGCTTTTTAAATAAACCCGTCAATTCTCTGCCAGACGCTAATCCCATCAAATCTCCAATTGTGTGCTCAGTGTGGATTAATGCGCTGTTCTTTCTCTCCTCCAACAGTTGAACAGGTTCGTGTCCATCAACAAGCTGAAGTATTTCTTCACCGTCGACACCAGATACGTCGCCAAGAAGCTGCGACTGCTAATCTTCCCTTACACCCATCAGGTACGGTGCCGCGTGTCATTGCAAGTGACTGCAGGTGCTGGTTGATACTAAAGGGCTGGAGAAACTCAGCGGGTCAGGCAGCATCCCTGGGGAACGTGGACCGGTGACTTTATGATCGAGCCCCTTCTTCAGACTGATTGCAGAGGGACGCAGGAGAATTGGCAGCATAAAGCATGGCCGGTACTAGGTAAACGTAAGCGAAGGGGTTCTGTGAAAGGCGCATTGTTGGACAAAGGCCAGGGATGAAAAAGGGTGGGGGGGTTTTCAGTCTGAAGAAGGGTCTCAACCCGAAACGTCACCCATTCCTTCATTCTAGAGATGCTGCTCGTCCCGCTGAATTACCCCAGCTTTTTGTGTCTATCTTCGGTTTAAACCAGCATCTGCAGTTATACTTCCTGCCCAGAGATGAAAAGACTGAAAAGCATAAGAGTTGTGGATTGTGAAGCTCAAACGTAGAAACGTTGCAAATTGTGTGGCCTTTTGTAAGAAAAATGTGAGTGGAGGGGGAGAAAGGTCGGTCTCTCCCTCTCCCTCTCCCTCTCCCCCTCCCCCCCCCCCTCCCCCTCTCCCTCTCCCGCTCTCTCAAACATTTGCATCACCTGCTAAGTGTGGAACAACCTCCAAAACCTTTCATGGGCGGGCTCACACATCAGGGTCGGTGGTATTGCGAGCAGGTAGAGTTCCCCTCCCCCTCCCTCTGCCATCCCCCTCCCCCTCAACCCATTCCCCTCCCCCCCCTGACACCCCCTCCCCCCATGTCCCCCTCCCCCCTGGCCCCTGCAGCCCAATGAATTCCACAGATTCACTGTCCCCCTCCCCTCCTCATCTCCTTTCTAAAGGTTTGTCTTTTTATTCTGAGGCAGTGCCCTCTGATCCTTGATTCTCCCACTAGTGGAAACATCCTCTCCACGCCCACTCTATCCAGGCCTTTCACTATTTGTTTATTTTTGTATAGAGTTTAGTAGAGGTATTACTATACATAAGCAGTTAGGCAGCGTTGGCCTCTCCTTCAGCGGGAATGCTCCTAATATTCCCCAGTATTGAGGAGGGAGTGGATCCCCTGTCCCCAGCAGCTCTCAGTTGTACTGTTAACATGCCTTTGAAGCTTGAGTCTGGTTTTCAAACGCATTCTGTCTTGCCTTTAGAACTGGGAGCTTGGGTACCATGCAGACACGCGCTTGACCCCACGAGAGGACTTCCACGCTAACGCTCCAGACCTCTATATTCCAAGTGAGTGTACAGCTCGTCGTTACTCAGTAATTGTTAATTGTGTGTCCCTGCACCTCACACTGTGAAGTATTACTGCAAATGCTGCACTCTAGTTTAAAGCAACATGCAAACAGGCCCTTCCGCCCAACGATTCTGCACCGACCTGCGTGGATTTTCTCCATGAACTGCGGTTTTCTCCCACGCTCCAAAGACATACAAGTTTGTAGGTTAATTAGCTTGGTATAAACGTAACAAATGTCCCTAGTGTGTGTGTGTGTGTGTGTGTGTGTAGGGTAGTCTTAGTGTGCGGGGATTGCGGTTCGGTGCGGACTCAGTGGGCCGAAGGGCCTGTTTCCGCTCTATCTTTAAACTAAACCGTTACACAGGTACATGTTTAGGACAGGTTTGGAGGGATATGGGCCAAATGCAGGCAGGAGGGACTATTGTAGCTGGGGCATGTTGGGCCTGTTTCCATACTGTGTGACTGACCCACTGACTGTTGATTATCCTTTCACACTGGTCCTATGTTATCCCAACTTTATCTTGCACTAAATGTGTTCTTCATTGAGTATTATGTTTATAGGCTGTTATGCTGCTGCAAGCAAAGATACTAGAGGAGCTCCTTGGTTCTTGGTTTCTTGGTCCTCCAAAATATTCCAAATGGAATTTAAACTGGAGGTGGTGAAGGGAGGACTTAAGCCAGAAAGGGTTATTGGGAAGAAAGAGCTACTTTAAATTTAGTTGCATCTGGTTGGGTAACTATAGTTGGGTGGAGATTATTCCATGCTTTAATTGTGCGAGGGAAGAATGAATTGCTGTCTTTGTAGCTGGGATCACAAATTGGACCGAATGCCCCCGTCTGCTCCTAATTGGTTTGGGTTTGGTGTAGGTCTTGCAATCTATGTCGAGTTGACCATTTAACATTTTGTAAAAACAGGTCAAACTGTGAGCTTCACGTGTGTCTGTCTTGGAGAGAGTTCCTTCCACCCCAGAGAATTCAGAAGTTTGGTGACACTCGCTTCTCTCTCATAGGTGTTAGTAACAAATCGAGCTGCCTGTCTTTGGACACGTTCGATGGAAGGAATGTTTTTATTTGTGTATGGGTCCCATGCTGCAACTGCGTTATCCAAATGAGGTCTAACGAGGGTGAAGTATAGCTTCTCCTTGACAGAAGTTGAACAATGATGAAAGTTGGGCCTCAGAAAGTTTAGGCCACCTATAGCTTTCACCGTTGCATGATGAGCCTGACCATTCCAACGCAGATCATTCTGCAATTTGATGCCAAGATACTTGGTTTGTTTGGATTCTTCAAGTATCCTCTAGTATCTTTGGTTGCAAGTAAGACTTTCATTGCTCCGTTTTCAGTACACATGACGATTATCCAACGCTGAAAGCCCTGGATAGAGTGGAGGTGGAGAGGGTGTTTCCACTAGTTGGAGAGTCTAGGACTAGAGGTCATAGTCTCAGAATTAAAGGACGTTCCTTTAGGAAGGAGATGAGGAGGAATATCTTTAGTCAGAGGATGTGGAATTCTTTGCCACAGAAGGTTGTGGAGGCCAAGTCAATGGATGTTTTTTTAAGGCGGATATAGATAGGTTCTTGATTAATACGGGTGTCAGGGGTTATGGGGAGAAGGCAGGAGAATGGGGTTAGGAGGGAGAGATAGATCAGCCATGATTGAATGGCGGAGTAGACTTGATGGGCCGAATGGCTTAATTCTCCTTACAATAAAGATTCAGATTCCTTACAATACAGAGACAACGAAATGCATTAGGATACTTTATACTTTATTTTACTCCTATCACATGACCTTATGATTAAACACTAGACTCCTGGGATGTGGTGAGCTGAATGATTGAGTAAATGGAGGTGCATGTGTGTGTTTATCTGGCAGAAAGTGATTGTGTCCTTGGCTTTATGTTGCAGCCATGGCGTTCATCACCTACATTCTGCTAGCTGGCGTGGCCCTGGGCATCCAGAAGAGGTCAGTATCCCTGTGCGTGCGTGCATGCGGCGGGCTACCAGCGGCAATGAGCTCACTACCAGGAGACACGGGGTAACTGCAGACGCCGGAGCCCTGAGCAAAGCATGGAGGAACTCAGTGGGTCAGGCAGCATTTGTATGATGGTGTTCGTGTTCTTCTGTGATTTTGCACGCCCCTATAGGATCACCCCCTCATCCTCCTACGCTCCTAGGAATAGTCGTAGCCTGCGCAACCTCTTCCTGTAGTTCAGGCCCTCGTGTCCTGGCAACATCCTCATTAAATGGGAGTGAATGGACAGGGTTTGGTTTGTTGGGATTCTGTCCAATGGGAGTGAATGAGGACTGGATCAATTGGGATCCTGCCCAATGGGATTGAATGGGGAGAGCTTGGTCCAATGTCATATCCAATGGGGAGAGCTTGATCCAATGTCATATCCAATGGGGAGAGCTTGATCCAATGTCATATCCAATGGGGAGAGCTTGATCCATTGGGATCCTGTCCAATGGGATTGAATCCGATGGGATTCCATCTAATGGGATTGGATAGGGAAGGTTTAGTCCATTAGAATTCTGTCCAATGTTTAGTTTAGTTTAGAGATATAGCGTGGAAACAGGCCCTTCGGCCCACCGAGCCCTTGCCAACTCATACCAAACCAATTAACCTACATACCTGTATGTCCTTGGAGTGTGGGAAGAAACTGAAGATCTCGGAGAAAACCCAAGGCAGGTCACGGGGAGAACGTACAAACTCCGTACAGACAGCACCCGTAGTCGGGATCGAATCGAGTCTCCGGCGCTGTAAGGCAGCAAGTCTACTGCTGCATCACACCAATGGGAGTGAATGGAGGGGGCTTAGTCCATCAGGAATCTGTTTGTTAGGAGTGAAGGTGTTGAATGTTGTGTGTGTTTATCTGCCTCTATTGCTAGGGTTTGACTATTTGTCTTTCAGGTTCTCTCCAGAGGTGTTGGGCATGTGTGCCAGCACTGCTCTGGTGTGGATCATCATTGAAGTCCTGGCCCTTGTCCTCGCACTCTACCTGATATCAGTACACACGGACCTCACCACGTTTGACCTTATCGCCTACAGTGGGTACAAGTACGTAGGGTAAGTAGCAGGGGTGTTGTGATGGGGAGCATGTTGGTGTGATGTGGCCATGTGAGGGCAGAGTGCAGGGATGAGGACTATAACCACACAGATACACAAGCTATACCACACCATGCCAAATAATAGGAATAGGTAGATAGGCAGAGAAGATTATTGGCTGCAACCTTCCCTCCATTGATGAACTGCACACTGCAAGGGCCAGGAAGCGAGCGGGCAAGATCATCTGACCGTTCTCACCCTGACCACAAACTCTTTGAATCACTTCCCTCTGGAAGGCGACTCCAGACTGTCAAAGCTGCCACAGCCAGACATAAAAACAGTTTTTATCCACGAGTAGTTGCTCTACTCAACAGCCAAAAATCTGTGGCCTCCTCTTGATCTGGTATTTTGTTGGTTCACATGCTTGATCAATGGTGTTTTATCATTAATGTTTTATTATTATTAATGTTTAGTGTTTTCTGAGTCATTCGTAACTGTCACTGTGTGTCATGTTGTTACTTGTGGGCGGAGCACCAAGGCAAATTCCTTGTATGTGAATACTTGGCCAATAAACGTACTTACTCATACACTCAGTGCTGGAGAAACCCGGAGACTCCTAGCCCTGTCCCACTGTACGAGTTCATTCCAAGAGCTCTCCCGAGTTTAAAAAAAAATCAAACTCGTGGTAAGCACGGAGAATGATCGTAGCGGGTACGTCGGAGCTCGGGGACGTCTCTTAGCGGCTCGTAACGCTAACGGCAGGTACTTGGGAAGATTCGCTAACGGCAGGTAAGCTCGGGAAGACTTGTGAAGATTTTTCAACATGTTGAAAAATGTCCACGAGAGCCCCGAGTACCGACGAGTGGCCATTACCGTAAACCTCTGAGTTCGAATCAGGGCAAACTCGGGAGAGCTCTTGGAATGAACCGTGGGACAAGCAGCATCTCAGGAGGAAAGAAAGGATGGGTGACATTTTGGATCGGGACCCATCTCACCCAATAGGTACAAAAAGCTGGAGTAACTCGGGGGCAGGCAGCATCTCTGGAGAGAAGGAATGGATGACGTTTCGGGTCGAGACCCTTCTTCAGACTGAAAGTCACATGGTCTTCAGTCTGAAGAAGGGTCTCGACCCGAAATGTCACCCATACCTTATCCCAGGAAAAACAACCTGTTACTCCAGCTTTGTGTGTCTACCTTCAGTTTTAACCAGCATCTGCAGTTCCTTCCCACACATTGTCCAATAGCTACATTGGTTGAACAAGGAACTGCAGGTGTTGGTTTAGGAAAAAAGACACAAAGTGCTGGTGCACAAAGTGCTCAGCCGGTTGGCAGCAACTTGGATAGGTGACGTTCTTCTGCAGCAGAGACCTGATCCAAAACATCACTGTAGGTTGGTTTAGATATCCAACGTGGACACAAACCCTTCAGCTCACCAAGTCCATGCCGACTATTGATAATCTGCACATACCCCTCATTGATTATGTTTGAGTTTAAATTTTTGTCTCAACCTATTCGATAATGCTAAGGTCTGTCCAACCTCTCCTGGTAGGTAATATCTTCTAATCCAGGCAGCATTGTGGTAGCATCCTTGTATTTGAGTATAGGAGCAGGGAGGTCCTACTGCAGTTGTACAGGGTCTTGGTGAGACCACACCTGGAGTATTGCGTACAGTTTTGGTCTCCTAATCCAAGGAAAGACATTCTTGCCATAGAGGGAGTACAGAGAAGGTTCACCAGAATGATTCCTGGGATGTCAGGACTGTCATATGAAGAAAGACTGGATAGACTCGGTTTGTACTCTCTAGAATTTAGAAGATTGAGGGGGGATCTTATAGAAACTTACAAAATTCTTAAGGGGTTGGACAGGCTAGATGTAGGAAGATTGTTCCCGATGTTGGGGAAGTCCAGAACAAGGGGTCACAGTTTAAGGATAAGGGGGAAGTCTTTTAGGACCGAGATGAGGAAAACATTTTTCCTCACAGAGAGTGGTGAATCTCTGGAATTCTCTGCCACAGAAGGTAGTTGAGGCCACAGTTCATTGGCTATATTTAAGGGAGTTAGATGTGGCCCTTGTGGCTAAAGGGATCAGGGGGTATGGAGAGAAGGCAGGTACAGGATACTGAGTTGGATGATCAACCATGATCATATTGAATGGCGGTGCAGGCTCGAAGGGCCGAATGGCCTACTCCTGCACCTATTTTCTATGTTTCTTCGTTAGCACCTCTTCCTCAGCCAGCAATGGGCTCATAGAGTCATACAGCGTGAAAACAGGCCCTTCGGCCCAACTTGCCAGCACCGACGAACATGTCCCAGCTACACCAGTCCCACCTGCCTGTGTTTGGTTCATATCCCTCTAACCTGTCCTATCCATGTATCTGTCTAATTGTTTCTTAAACATTACGATAGTCCCTGCCCCAAACTACCTCCTCTGGCAGCTTGTTCCATACACCCACCATGCTTTGTGTGATAAGGTTACAGCTCAGTTTCCTATTAAATCTTTCCCCATTCACCTTAAACCTCTGTCCTCGATTCCCCTTCCCCGACTGTGCATCTACCCGATCTATTCCTCTCATGATTTTATACACCTCTATAAGATCAGTGGCTCCACTCTTCCTTAGTTATCTGTTGCCAGCCCTGCTTTGGCCTGGCCTTTTCATACCTCCAGTTCTCTCCCCTTTACGTTACGTCTATAGAAGGATCCCAATCCAAGATGTCACCCAGTGTTTAAGAAGGAACTGCAGATGCTGGAAAATCGAAGGTACACAAGAATGCTGGAGAAACTCAGCGGGTGCAGCAGCATCTATGGAGCAAAGGAAATAGGCAACGTTTCGGGCCGAAACCCGAAAGGGTTTCGTCCCGAAACGTTGCCTATTTCCTTCAGGGTTTCGGGCCGAAACGTTGCCTATTTCCTTCGCTCCATAGATGCTGCTGCACCCGCTGAGATTCTCCAGCACTTTGTGTCTATCATTCTGGTAAACTTCCTCTACACCCTCTGCAATGCCTCCGCATGGGGTAATGTGGCGACCAGAACTGTATGTGACTTTTTATTTCAAAATAGACTTTATTCAATTGATAAATATATACAATTCCTGAACCATTCAAACAAACAAAATTCATCCGACATTTTCGGAGACTATACAAGTTTTTTCAGTACAATTTTTTTACATTTGTCAAATTTCACCAAACAGTCCCCCACCCGTGCCACTCTGTGGCCCCTGTCCAAGTAATAAATATATACAGTGTTTACAGTGCGAAAATTCCATCTGACATTTTCATTTCCAGAAATAATGTCCCCCACCCGTGCCACTCATGTGGCCCCCTGGCGTGGGATACCTTCCCTTAATTTAATTTGAGGGGCGTCTCCACCATACCGTGCCCCCTATGTCCAGCAGTGGAAGGACCCTAGACTGTGGCCCTCCCCCACCGAGCCTTGGCGTTGGCTGCACCAAGCTTCAGCGAGTCCCTTAGCACGTACTCCTGCAGTCTGCAGTGGGCCAGTCGGCAACATTCCCTGACGGACAACTCGCTCTGCTGGGTGGTGAGCAACGCTCGGGCAGACCAAAGAGCGTCTTTGACCGAGTTGATGACCCTCCAGCAGCACGCGATGTCAGTCTCTGAATGTGTCCCTGGGAACAGTCCGTAAATCACAGAGTCCTCTGTGACGGAGCTGTTCGGGATAAATCGTTCCAGGGACCCTTGCATACCTCTCCAGACTCTTTTTGCAAACCCACACTCTGCAAAGAGGTGGGCAACCGTCTCCTCTCCACTGCAACCGTCCCGGGGGCAGCGTGAGCTGGTGGTGAGGTTCCGACGGTGCAGGAAGGATCTAACTGGGAGGGCTCCCCTCACCGCCAGCCAAGCCAGGTCTTGGTGCTTGTTGGTGAGTTCTGGCGATGAGGCATTTTGCCAGACAAGCTGGGCAGTCTGCTCTGGGAACCACGCCACCGGATCCATCGAGTCCTTTCCCTGCAGTGCCTGCAGGACATTCCGTGCTGACCACTGCCCGATGGACTTGTGGTCAAAGGTGTTGGTCCGGAAGAAGCTTTCCACAGACGACAGATGGGGCGGCAATGTCCAGCTGACTGGCACATTGCGTGGCATCTGCGCCAGGCCCATCCTTCGCAACACCGGGGACAGGTAGAACCTCAGCAGGTAGTGACACTTAGTGCCCACGTGCCTTGGCTCTACACTCCGCCTGATGCAGCCACACACAAAGGTGGCCATCAGGGTGAGGGCAACGTTGGGCACGCTTTTACCCCCGTTGTCTGCCGACTTGTACATTGTGACCCGTCGCACCCGGTCCATCCTCGACCCCCAGATGAACTGGAAGACGGCCCGGGTGATCCCCGTGGCGTAGGAGGGAGGGACAGGCCACACTTGTGCCAAGTACAGCAACCCCGAGAGCACCTCACACCTGATGACCAAATTTTTTCCGGTTATGGAGAGGGAGCGTTGCCTCCACAGCTCCAGCTTCCTCCCCACCTTGGCTATCCGCTCCAGCCAATTCTTGTTACTCGCCTCAGCCCCCCCGAACCAGATCCCCAGCACCTTCAAGAAGTCAGGCTTGATGGTGAAGGGGATGGAAGATCGGTCGGGCCAGTTGCCAAAGAGCATGGCCTCGCTCTTCCTGCGGTTCACCCTGGCTCCCGTGGCCGACTCAAACTGGTCGCAGATGCTGATCAATCTGCGGACCGACCTTGGATCCGAGCAGAAGACGGCGACATCGTCCATGTACAGGGAGGTCTTTACTTGAATGCCCCCACTGCCTGGCAATGTCACTCCTCTTATGCTCGCATCCTTCCTGACTCGGCAAAAGGTTCAATCGGACAAACAAGACAAGAGAGGGCAACCCTGCCTTCAGACCTTACAGGGAAACTGCTGAGACATTGAACTGCAACTGATATTGGGTAGAGAGATTTCGAATTCCCTCCCCAAACCCCTGCCTGACTCCAGCCTTCCTGGTCCAAGCTGACAGGCAGGAAACTGTGCACTGATGGTTCTCCAGCAGCGCCAGGCTGTCTGAGATTTTTGGACAGCACAGGTTTGCACCCTACTGATATGGCGATGGCCTTAGAGCTTGTTTGATCCAATTTATGGGATTCCTTCCTCTCCCCCTTCTGCTTGTAGATTAGGGTAATGCTGCCTTTCCTCAAGTCTGACCCATTTTCCAGCAGAGCACGTCCCGAGTACATGTAAGCCATCGTGTGCAATATCCTGTCGAACTCTCCCGCCTGTCCTCCCTGTGATAGGACAAATGCGGGCAGCACTAGTCCAGGGCCAGACCTCCAAAAGGTCACAATCCCTTGAGGGAATAAATTCTTCCTCGTCTCCTTTGGGAAAGGGAGACCTCTTCTGGTGGAACTGTGCATCCCAGTTTTAGATAGCTTGAATATTGCAGCAAACCGTGTTATATTTCCATGCTTCCCTGTGACATGCTTGGAAGCCATTTGTCCCGTCGAATCGTACAACACAGAACAGCGCAGCACAGGAACGGGCCCTTCTTCCCACAATGTTTGCGTCTAGCATGACGCCAAGTTAAACCAATCTCGTCTGCCTGGATAGAGTTGCTGCCTCCCAGCGCCAGAGACCCAGGTTCCAACCTGACTAACGGGTCCTGTTTGTACGTTCTCGCTGTGTGACCGCGTGGGTTTTCTCCGGGTGCTCCAGTCTCCTCCCACACTCCAAACTCATACAGGCTTGTCCGTTAATTGTCTTCAGTAAAGACTGTAAACTGTCCCCAGTGTGTAGTGTATGGGGTGATCACTGGTCGGCGCGGAATCGGTGGACCGAAAGGCCTGTTGCCGCACTGTACCTCTAAAGCCTGTACATGTTCCATATCCCCCTATTCCACGTGCCTGTCTAAAAGCCTCTTAAACTGCACTATGGTATCTGCCTTTCGTTGTCTCTGTACTGTACACTGACAATGACAATTAAAATTCAATTAAATTGAATCTGAATTTGCCTCCACCACCACCCCTGGCAGCGCGTTCCAGGCACCCACCACCCTCTGTGTAAAACCAAACTTCATGGTTAAACCTTCACCCTCTCACGTTGTAGCTATGCCCTCTAGTGTTGGGTATTTCCTAAGCATTCCCATTCCCTCACTCATTTTCTCTGTTATCTACTCTTTCCATGTTTCGATCAACACTCTGCCTATCAAAAATCCCTCCACATCCTGTATCCAGCCATTGCCCTGTCCCACCTCTTCCAGCTGCCTTCTACCCCTTTAGGTTACCCCTATAGGGAGAGGTTTCACAGGCTGAATATTCATTGGAGTGCAGGAGGATGAGGGATCATCTTACAGAGATCATACATAAGATCATGAGAGGAATAGATTGGATGGATGCACAGAGTCTCTTGCCCACAGTAGGGAAATCGAGAACCAGAGGACATAAGTTTGTGATGAGGAGGGAAAGATTTAATAGGCACCCAAGAGGTAACTTTTGCACACAGAGGGTGGTGGGTGTGGAGGAGGTAGTTGAGGCAGGGACTATCGCACCCTTTAAGAAACATTTAGACAGGTACATGGATAGGACAGGTTTAGAGGGATATGGGCCAATCGCTGGCAGGTGGGACAAGTGTAGATGGTCGGAATGGGCAAGTTGGGCCGAAGGGCCTGTTTCCACGCGATAATTCTTCTACTTTATTGTCACGTGCACAGTGAAATGCTTTGTTTTGCATACAAGCGGGTAGTGCGGCACGATGGCACTGCGGTAGAGTTGGTGTCTTACAGTGCTTGCAGCGCCAGGAACCCGGGTTTGATCCCAACTATGTGTTCTGTCTGTACAGAGTTTGTACGTTCTCCACGTGACCGCGTAGGTTTTCTCCGAGATCTTCAGTTTCCTCGGACTCTCCAATGACATATAGGTTTGTAGGTTAATTGGCTTGGTATAGATGTAAATGATCCCAAGTGTGTGTAGGGTAGTGGTAATGTTCAAGTTCAAGTGAGTTTATTGTCATGTGTTCCTGTATAGGACAATGAAATTCTTGCTTTGCTTCAGCACACAGAACATAGTAGGCATTTACTACAAAACAGATCAGTGTGTCCATATACCATAATATAAATATATACACACATGAATAAATAAACTGATAAAGTGCAAATAACAGATAATGGGTTATTAATGTTCAGAGTTTTGTCTGAGCCAGGTTTTATAGCCTGATGGCTGTGGGGAAGTAGCTATTCCTGAACCTGGATGTTGCAGTCTTGTGTGGGGATCACTGGTCAGTGCAGACTCGATGGGCCAAAGGGTTTGTTTCCACGCTGTATCTCTAAACTAAACTAATCATAGGCGCCAACAAAGTTCCAAAAGATGAGGAAACATTTTTTCACCCAGGGAGTTGTGAATCTGTGGAATTCTCTGCCACAGAAGGCAGTGGAGGCCAATTCACTGGATGTGTTCAGGAGAGAGTCAGATTTAGCTCTTAGGGCTAACGGAATCGAGGGATGTGGGGAGAAAGCAGGAACAAGCAGCCCCCATCGGGAGCCTGTCGCTACTGAATGATCAGCCTTCTCTTTCTGATCACATTGAAGCGGCTTGTTGTTTGGGCTGGCTCGAATAGCCTGGACATCGTGTGCCAATGTTCTTCTTGGTAACCTCCTTGCTTGCACCTACTGTTCTAGCATTTCAAAAGTTCAGCCGAAACAGATTTCCTAGCAGGTTTGCCTGTTTAACCGCTGCATGTGGCAGCTCCCCCCCATCGCCTTTTATCCCTCCGAAAAGCTCCCCTCCCATTTTTTCCAGATGGTCTGCGCACCCTCGCGTTTGGCGCCAAACGAGCCTGTCGCTACTGTTTTCCATAGACATTCGTTTCCTGTGACTGGAGTCTATGACTGGTGTGTAACAGCCTTCTCTTTCTTGCAGGATTATATTCACCATTCTAAGCGGCTTGTTGTTTGGGCGAGATGGCTATTACCTGGCACTAGCCTGGACATCGTGTGCCATTATGTTCTTCTTAGTAAGTAACCGCCTTGCTTTCTCCAACTGTGTCTCGTGTGTGAAGCATCTCGTCGGGGCAAGAGAGGTAGTGCCGCAGTTAAATTTACGGCGACCCGGTAAGGCATTATCAAATTAGAAATCCCGGCGCCGCCCGCGGCCGATTTCCACGAGGTGGTCGCAGACCAGGGGCAAAACAAAGTTCCCCCTTCACCTCGGTAAAATCCCTCCAAACTAAGGCACATTTATTCCGGGGAGGAGGTTTAACTTTTCAAGCCGCCCGCGTGCTAATCGGTCTCCATGAAATTTTAGGACGACAATGCTGGTCCCAAGGCTTTCTCCCATTACTTCCAAAGTTTCATTTAGGCTTTCCTATCTTTGGAATAATGCGCTGAAATTTCTGCCTGGCACCGAATGGCATGTTGGTCAGGGTGGACTCGGTGGGCCGAAGGGCCTGTTTCCACACTGTAACTCGAAAATAAATGACTTTCCCAAACAAAAAGCTTGGGAATAAAACCGCAAACTACAGAACCTGGGTGGAAGGGAACATTTTCAACAATCATTGAGAAGTAACCTGCACAAGTGCTGATTGTTTCATTAGTCACGGGCAGAATTGGGCCATTCGGCCCATCGGGTCTTTACCACCATTCGTCAATCATGGCTGGTCTATCTTTCCCTCTCAACCCCATGCTCCGCCCCATAAGATTATTCCCGATGTTGGGGAAGTCCAGAACTAGGGGTCACAGTTTAAGGATAAGAGGAAGGTCTTTTAGGACCGAGATGAGAAAATCATTTTTTTTTCCACACACAGAGTGGTGAATCTGTGGAATTCTCTGCCACAGAAGGTAGTTGAGGCCACAGTTCATTGGCTATATTTAAGAGGGAGCTAGATGTGGCCCTTGTGGCTAAAGGGATCAGGGGGTATGGAGAGAAGGCAGGTATGGGATACTGAGTTGGATGATCAACCATGATCATATTGAATGGCGGTGCAGGCTCGAAGAGCCGAATGGCCTCTACTCCTGCACCTATTGCCTATGTAACTCTTGAAGCCCGTACTAATCCAGAAGGTCAATGGAAGGCAAATTCAATGCTAGCATTTATATCAGGAGGACTGGAATACAACAACAGATGTAATGCTGTGGCTCTAAGGTGCTGGTCAGGCTGCATTTGGAGTATTGTGAGCTCTGGAGAGGGGCCAGAGGAGGTTTACAAGAACGATCCCAGGACTCAGGTTAACCTATGATGAATGTTTGACTGCACTGAACCTGTACTCGCTGGAGTTTAGAAAGATGAGGAGGGGGAGGGGGGGATGGGCACTGAAACGTACCGAATAGTGAAAGGCCTGGATAGAGTGGATGTGGAAAGGATGTTTCCAGTGGTGGGAGAGTCTAGGACCAGAGGCCACAGCCTCAGAATTAAAGGGCGATCTTTTCGAAAGGAGGTGAGGAGAAACTTCTCTAGTCTGAGACAAAGATCCTATAGACCACTCCTTCTAAATGCAATGGGCTGACGGGTAGTACAGAACGGAATGTGGGCCTTTTTTTCATCCATTTCCGTAACTGGACCCGACCCCACTCGCAGTGTAATCAACGTTGCGGGGGAACAGTTTGTGTTAATAAATTAAAATTATGAAAATGAGGAGAAGATTTTTTACCAAATAACTTTTGTTTTTACGAGGATGTTTCCGTAACCGGCTTCCGTCTCTGCACTAGTATCCTGTGGGGTCCTTGGTGCGGTGACGGAAGCCGGTTACGGAAATGGGGCCGAAAATTCCCCGTGAATCTGCCCGTGACCGTACTACGTCTTTTTCGTCGAGTGGACTATCTATAGGATTATTGGTCTGAGGGTAGTTAATCTGTGGGACTCGTTGCCACAGTGGATATTTTTGAGGCTGAGATAGACAAAATCTTGATGAGAACGGTGGCAAGGGTTATGGGGAGAATTTAGAAAAATGGGATTAGGAGGCAGAGATCAGCCGTGGTTGATGACAGAGTGGACTCGATCGGACAAATAATGACTTGGATCATGTGAAGTAACCCGAACAAGTGCTGATTACAAGTTCGTTAGTCACAGGGACAGAACTGGGCCCTTGGGTCCATCGATTCTACTCCGCCAGTCTTCGATCGTGGCTGCTCTGTCTTTCCCTCTCAACCCCTTCTCCTCCCTGTAACCTTCGAAGCCCTCACTAATCCAGAAGGCCAAGGTCAATGACATCTCAACTCCTACTGTGGTTGTACAGGGGCCCTGGCATTGTGTGCAGTTTTGATCTCCTAATTTGAGGAAGGACATTCTTGCTATTGAGGGAGTGCAGCGTAGGTTCACCAGGTTAATTCTCAGTATGGTGGGACTGACACATGATGAAAGAATGGTTTGACTGGGCTCATATTCATTGGAATTCGAAGGATGAGAGGGAATCTTATTGAAACATGTAAAATTCTTAAGGGATGGACAGGCTAGATACAGGAAAAATGTTCCCCGATGTTGGGCGAGTCCAGATCCAGGGGTTACACACAGTTTAAGAATAAGGTGTAGGTCATTTAGGAATGAGATGAGGAAAACCTTTTTCACTTAGAGTTGTGAATCTGTGGAATTCTCTGCCACAGAAGGCAGTGGAGGCCAATTCATTGTTTTCAAGAGAGAGTTAGATTTAGCTCTTGGGGCTAACGGAATCAAGGGATATGGGGAAAAAAGCAGGAACGGGGGTACTGATTGGGGATGATCAGCCATGATCATATTGAATGGCAGTGCTGGCTCAAAGGGCCGAATGGCCTACTCCTGCACCTATTGTCTATGTTACTAGATGATGTCTGTTGAAGGGTCTTAGCCTTATTCCCTTTCTCCAGAAATGTGCCTGACCCGCCAGGCTTATTTTAGTTTAGAGATATACGGCGCGTAAACGGGTGCTTCGACCCACCGAGTCGGACCCGACCTGCACCTATTGTCTATGTTTCTATGTCTGGTCTCTGCCCGCAGGTCCGCTCGCTGCGTATGAAAGTGCTGTCCTCGACGGGGGCAGCCACCAGCCACAGCTCCAAGAACCGTCTGCGAATGTACGTCACGCTGGCACTCGCTGCCTTTCAGCCCATCGTTAGCTACTGGTTGACCGTCCATCTCATCTGGTGAGGGTGGCACATGCTGGTTGGTGCGAGGAGATTCCGGCACTGGACTTCTGCCTTTTCCCCCACCGGTCCACTGTCAGAGGCTGATCCTCTCCCTCCCTGCCTCCCTGCCCGCCTCTCCGGGAAGAATCCGTCGCCAGCTGTTTATAACACCACGCTGTAAAGATTGAACTATTTTTTCACGTCGCTGCCTCAAAGTGCCAGAGGCCCGGGTTCGATCCCGATCACGGGCGCTGTCTGCGCGTAGTTTGCGCGTTCTTCCCGTGACCTGCGTGGGTTTCCCCCGGGTGCTCCGGTTTCCTCCCACACTCCAAAGACGTACAGGTTTTCAGGTTAATTGGCTTTGGTTAAAATTGTAAATTGTCCCTAGTGTGTGTGTGTGTAGGATGGTGCTAGCGTACGGGGTGATCGCTGGTCAACGCGGACTCGGTGGGCCGAAGGGCCTGTTTCCGTGCTGTATCTCTAAACAAAGTTAATCAGCTGTGACTGGGTGATCGATGGTCGGCGCGGACTCAGTTGGCCGAATGACCTGTTTCTACGCTGTATCTCCAAACTAAACTAATTTGTTTTAGGCTTGAAACTCAGACCTAGTAACTTGGTCAAAAACAAACGTGGTACGTAGAAAATTCTGTGAAGCGTTCCTACTGTACGCTGATCTCACACACACACACACATAGATCACAGCGTCTTGCCCTTACATCTGCAAATTGGGGAGGAACATTCACCACGGAGGGTGAGGCAGGGGTCATCAGCGCAGAAACAGGCCCTTCAGCCCATCTCGCCCATGCTGAACGAGGTTGTCCTTTCATTCGAAGGCTGTGCCCTCTGGTCCTAGGCTCTCCCACATTCTCTCCATATCCACTCCAACCAGGCCCATCTCAGCTGGGCCTGCATTTGGCCCATTTCCCTCTAAACCTTTCCTGTCCATGTACCTGTCCAAGTATTGCGATAGTCCCAGCCTCAACTACCTCCTCTGGCATCTCGTTCCATGCACCCACCCACTCCGTTAAACTTTGCCCCCCGAACCCGAGGCGTCATTTTAAAATGTATATGAATGAAATATATAAATCGTAATGCTTTTTAGTTGTGAGAGGGGATGATTCGGCATTGGGACTTAATGCCACAATGGCAGTCCTGGAGTCCTAGGGGTGAGGAGACCCGTTAACATTAGGAGAAGGGGAAAGATTTAATAGGAATCTGAGGGGTAACCTTTTCACACAAAGTGGTGGCGGGTGTATGGACCGAGCTGTCGGAGGAGGAAGTTGAGGCGGAATAGTCGAGAAACAGTTGGACGGGTTTACATGGATAGGACAGGTTTGGAGGGATATGGGCCAAATGCGGGCAGGTTGGACTAGTGTGGATGGGGACATGTTGGCCGGTGCGGGCAAGGTGGGCCTGAAGGGCCTGTTTCCACGCTGTGTCACTCTATGACTAGCACAGGGAGTGACTGAGACCCAGGAGGGCGGTCGACTCTCCTCGTCGGGACTGCCCTGCTGAGAGGTGGCGGTGCCCGGTGGATGATGGAGACCAACCAGCGGGCTACGACCTTTCTCCAGTGTGAACTTAACGGAGGGACCCTGGGTCTGTTGTGGTGCTTTGTCGTCGATTCTTCAATCCATCCTGATTCTGTCAATAAAAAGCAAAACACTACACGTGGCTGTTCTGGGATTATTCTTCACCTCCTGTCTCCCTCACAAGTTATAGTAGTAGAACTAGGCCATTCGGCCCATCGGGCCTACTCCGCCATTCAATCGTGGCTGATCTCTGCCTCCTAATCCTCCTGCCTTAAAAATATCCGCTGACTTGTGGCCTCCACAGCCCTCTGTGGCAATGAGTCCCACAGATTCACCACCCTCTGATTAAAGAAGTTCCTCCTCGCCTCCTTTCTAAAAGAGCATCTTTTATTTCTGAGGCTGTGATCTCTGGTCCTAGACTCTCCAACCAGTAGAAACATCCTCTCCACACCCACACTACCTATGCCTTTCATTATTCTGTACGTTTCAATGAGGTTCCCACACCCCCCTCAACCATAAAAACTCTGGTGTACCTTGCGTGCAAAAACTAAGAACTTCACCCAGTTTGGTTTGTAAACTTAATTTCACGAGCTCGATGGTTCAAAATTCACAATGGTTCTTAATGATAGAAACATAGAAATTAGGTGCAGGAGTAGAGGCCATTTGGCCCTTCGAGCCTGCACCGCCATTCAATATGATCATGGCTGATCATCCAACTCAGTATCCTGTACCTACCTTCTCTCCATGCCCCCTGATCCCTTTAGCCACAAGGGCCACATCTAACTCCCTCTTAAATATAGCCAATGAACTGTGGCCTCAACTACCTTCTGTGGCAGAGAATTCCACAGATTCACCACTCTCTGTGTGAAAAATGTTTTCCTCATCTCGGTCCTAAAAGATTTCCCCCTTATCCTTAAACTGTGACCCCTTGTCCTGGACTTCCCCAACATCGGGAACAATCTTCCGGCATCTAGCCTGTCCAACCCCTTAAGAATTTTGTAAGTTTCTATAAGATCCCCCCTCAATCTTCTAAATTCTAGCGAGTACAAACCGAGTCTATCCAGTCTTTCTTCATATGAAAGTCCTGACATCCCAAGAATCAGTCTGGTGAACCTTCTCTGTACTCCCTCTATGGCAAGAATGTCTTTCCTCGGATTAGGAGACCAAAACTGTACGCAATACTCCAGGTGTGGTCTCACCAAGACCCTGTACAACTGCAGTAGAACCTCCCTGCTCCTATACTCAAATCCTTTTGCTATGAATGGTGACATACCATTCGCTTTCTTCACTGCCTGCTACACTTGCATGCCTACTTTCAATGACTGGTGTACCATGACACCCAGGTCTCGTTGCATCTCCCCCTTTCCGAATCGGCCACCATTCAGATAACAGTCTACTTTCCTGTTTTTGCCACCAAAGTGGATAACCTCACATTTATCCACATTATACCGCATCTGCCATGCATTTTCCCACTCACCCAGCCTATCCAAGTCACCTTGCAGCCTCCTAGCATCCTCCACACAGCTAACACTGCCCCCCCCAGCTTAGTGTCATCCGCAAATTTGGAGATGTTGCATTCAATTCCCTCGTCCAAATGATGATGATGTTACTTTGTCACTTGTACTCAGCTGGGACAGTGAAACTCTTTGTTTCTGCACACAAAGAACACAAAAGAGTCTCCACAAAGGTGACATAGTTACAAAAGGTACCCATTCATTCTTCATCCCACCAGGGTCCTATCTTACCTTGCCCTAACCCTAACCTCTGTAAATATTTCCAGATAAATAAAAGCGTTCCAATGCATCACAATACTCCGGGATAGTGAATTCATGGAAACATAAAAAATAGGTGCAGGAGTAGGCCATTCGGCCCTTCGAGCCTGCACTGTCATTCAATATGATCATGGCTGATCATCCAAACTCAGTATCCTGTACCTGCCTTCTCTCCATACCCCCTGATCCCTTTAGCCACAAGAGCCACATCTAACTCCCTCTTAAATATAGCCAATGAACTGGCCTCAACTCCCTTTAGTGGCAGAGAATTCCACAGATTCACCACTCTGTGTGAAATTTTTTTTTCTCATCTCGGTCCTAAAAGATTTCCCCCTTATTCTTAAACTGTGACCCCTTGTTCTGGACTTCCCCAACATCGGGAACAATCTTCCTTCATCTAGCCTGTCATCTAACCACTTTAGTATTTTGTACGTTTCTATAAGATCCCCCCTCAATTCCAGAGATTCATCACCCTCTGCAAGAAGTTCCTATGCCAAGCATATTGCAAGTGAGATCAGCTTTATGTTAACAAGTTTGGAAATTGGTTTCCACTGGCCCACCGCTGTGGCACCCTAACCCCAACTCTAACACCCCGAAAAAGAGGCACCCAAACGGCAGCGCCGAATGGTACCATTCCACCAAAGACGTGCTGGTTTGTAGGTTAATTGACATGATGTAAATTGTCCCTAGCGTTTGTAGGGTAGTGCAGGGATCGCTGGTCGGTGCAGACTTGTTAGGCCGAAAGGCCTGTTCCCGCACCGTATCTCTAAACTAAACCAAATAGTAATAGACTTTGTATAAAGTTTGACCTACATACTTTGATGTACACTATTATGGTCTGGTTTTACTTAGTATATCTGACCATTGTATTATTGATTATTGTGTGACTTCTCCGTGGATTGTCACCTTGTCGTGGAGGAGAAGCTCGTGTGGTCCTGAGATCCTGAGATCGATGCCGTCTGGAGCTATCTACGCTCCAGGTAGGGCCACCCATGGCGGTAAGGTTGAGGGGGAGGTCTCTGACAAAGAGCCAATCTAACCAAGACCTCAACGGTGGAACAGGCGGAGGACGATGGCTGGCCTTAGTGGAGGAACATGTCACGACGGCTGGGAAGGCGGATGAAGGTTGCGGCAGAAAAGGGTCTCCGGTCGTCTTGGACTCCACGCCACTGGATCCTGACCCAGATCTGTCAAGGACCGTGGGGTGGCTGTCTGTGCACCAGTCTCCCCACGTTAAACAAAGTCACGCACAGGTGTCCTCCAACCCTGGAGACACCCATGGTCAGGTCAGCCATGACTGGAGTGGGCCTAAGAAAAAAAAGATGACTGTGTATTAATTTCTGTGTCTGGAACCCACTGACTCCCATGGCTATCTGGACTACACTTCTTCCCACCCTGCTTCCTGTAAGGACTCAACCCCCTACTCCCTATTCCTCCGCCTACGCCGCATCTGCTCCCAGGATGAGATGTTCCACACCAGGGCATCTGAAACGTCCTCATTCTTCAGGGAATGGGGATTCCCCTCCTCCACCATAGATGAGGCTCGCACCAGGGTCTCTTCCATACCCCGCAACATTGCTCTCTCTCCCCATCCCCGCACTCGCAACAAGGGCAGAGTCCCCCTAGTCCTCACCTTTCACCCCACCAGCCGTCACATACAACAAATAATCCTCCGTCATTTTCGCCAAATCCAACGTGACCCCACCACTCGCCACATCTTCCCATCTCCTCCCCATGTCTGCCTTCCGCAAAGACCGCTCCCTCCGCAACTCCCTTCTCAATTCTTCCCTTCCCTCCCGCACCACCCCCTCCCCGGGCGCTTTCCGTTGCAACAGCAAGAAATGCAACACCTGTCCCTTTACCTCCCCCTCGACTCCATTCAAGGACCCAAGCAGTCGTTCCAGGTGCGACAAAGGTTCACCTGTATCTCCTCCAACCTCATCTACTGCATCCGCTGCTCTAGATGTCAGCTGATTTACATCAGTGAGACTAAGCGGAGGCTTCGCGATCATTTCGCCAAACACCTCCGCTCGGTCTGCAAGAACCTACCTGACCTCCCGGTGGATAAGGATTTCCCCCTTATCCTTAAGCTGTGACATTGCCATAGAGGGAGTGCAGAGACGGTCTCCTTCACCAGACTGATTCCTGGGATGTCAGGACTGTCTTTCCTTGAAGAAAGACTGAGGTTAGACATTTTTGTTGGATTTTATACTCTTCCATCTTGAATTTATTTGTTGTGGAGATAATGAGAGGGGATCTGTATAGAAACTTACAAAATTGCTTAAGGGGTTGGACAGGCCCGTTTAGATGCAGGAAGATTGTTCCCGATGTTGGCAAAAACAGGAAAGCAGAATTATCTAAATGGTGGGCCGACTAGGAAAAGGGGAAATCCAGGACAAGGGGTCACCAGCTTAAGGATAAGGGGGAAAATCCTTTAAAACTGAGATAAGGGAACTGCAGTTTTTTCACACAGAGTGGTGAATCTCTGGAACATTCTCTGCCACAGAGGGTAGTTGAGGCCAGTTCATTGGCTATATTTAAGAGGGAGTTAGATGTAGGCCAAAAATCTTAAGGGGTTGTGGCTGAGGGAATGATCATCATTGAATGGCGGTGCAGGCTCGAAGGGCCGAATGGCCTACTCCTGCACCTAATTTCTATGTTTCTATTTCTAAGTCTAAAAGCTAAAGTCCGATTCAAAGTAAATGCTGACGCTGTGGAATTTTGACATGAAGATGAGGTGGATTTTTAGGGTTGTTCCCAGTTTCTGGTAGATAACCCTTCTAATTGCTCGTACAATCAACATCATAAACACATCTGTCACGGGGTGATAGCTAAGAGGGAATAACTCTCTTTTCAAGAGTGAGTTGGGTGTAGCTCTTAGGGCAAACCGAATCAAGGGATAACGGGAGAAAGCAGGAACGGGGTACTGATTTTGGATGATCAGCCATGGGAAAGATTTAATAGGAACTTTTTTACACAGAGACTGGTAGATGGGAGGTCATGTTGCAGTTGTATAAGACGTTGGTGAGACCATATTTGGAACATTGTGTTCAGTACTGGGCCCTTCGAGCCAGCACCGCCATTCAATATGATCACGGCTGATCATCCACAATCAGTACCCCGTTCCTGCTTTCTCCCCATATCCATTGATTCCGTTAGCCCTAAGAGCTAAATCTAACTCTCTCTTGAAAACATCCAGTGAATCATAGAAACATAGAAACATAGAAAATAGGTGCAGGAGTAGGCCATTCGGCCCTTCGAGCCTGCACCGCCATTCAATATGAGTATCATGGCTCTCTCATACCCCCAACTCAAGTATCCCCGTACCTGCCTTCTCTCCATACCCTCTGATCCCCTTAGCCACAAGGGCCACATCTAACTCCCTCTTAAATATAGCCAATGAACTGGCCTCAACTACCCTCTGTGGCAGAGAGTTCCAGAGATTCACCACTTTCTGTGTGAAAAAAGTTTTCCTCATCTCAGTCCTAAATGGCCGACCCCTCATTCTTAAACTGTGTGTGACCCCTGGTTCTGGACTCCCCCAACATTGGGGGATATTGGTCCTGCATCAAGCCTGTCCAATCCCTTAAGGATTGTATATGTTTCTTGAAGGATTGAACAGGCTAGATGCTCGTAACTCTTCTCTGCACCCTTTCCAGCTTGACAACATATAACATGGTTCCCATGGTTATTGCATGTTCTTCCCGTGTCTGCGTGGGTTTCCTCTGGGTGCTCAGGTTTCCCCCCATGTCCCAAATACGTTGGGGCCCACCGTCTCCGTGTGGTTGAGAGGGAAAGATAGATCAGCCATGATCGAATGACGGAGTAGAACCTACTGAAAGTAAGTATGCAGGTACAGCAGGCAGTGAAGAAAGCAAATGGCATGTTGGCCTTTATAACAAGAGGAGTTGAGTATAGGAGCAAAGAGGTCCTTCTGCAGTTGTACAGAGCCCTAGTGAGACCACACCTGGAGTATTGTGTGCAGTTTTGGTCCCCTAATTTTGAGGAAGGACATCCTTGCTATTGAGGGAGGGCAGCGCAGGTTTACAAGGTTAATTCCCGGGATGGCGGGACTGTCATATGCTGAGAGAATGGAACGACTGGGCTTGTACACTCTGGAGTTTAGAAGGATGAGAGGATATATTATTGAAACATATAAGATTGTTAAGGGTTTGGACACGCTAGAGGCAGGAAACATGTTCCTGATGTTGGGGGAGTCCAGAACCAGGGGCACACAGTTTAAGAATAAGGGGTAAGCCATTTAGAACGGAGACGAGGAAACACTTTTTCCTCACAGAGAGTTGTGAGTCTGTGGAATTCTCTGCCTCAGTGGGCAGTGGAGGCCGGTTCTCCGGATGCTTTCAAGAGAGAGCTAGATAGGGCTCTTAAATATAGCGGAGTCAGGGGATATGGGGAGAAGGCAGGAACGGGGTACTGATTGGGGATGATCACATTGAATGGCGGTGCTGGCTCGAAGGGCCGAATGGCCTACTCCTGCACCTATTGTCTATTTATTGTAAAGTTTAAGAGACGTGTAAATCAAAGAGCAGTTAAACAGCGAGGAAACTATAACAATCTGGTACACAATAGATAAGGTGGACAAATCTAGAAATAAATCAGGAGATAAGACTGGAAGTTATAAAAAATAATCAGTAAACAAGTGAAGGCTCTGCATTTCATTTTTAGTTTTAACATTTATAACCATATAACAATTACAGCACGGGAAACAGGCCATCTCGGCCCTACAAGTCCGTGCCGAACAAATTTTTTTTCCCCTTAGTCCCACCTGCCTGCACTCATACCATAACCCTCCATTCCCTTCTTATCCATATGCCTATCCAATTTATTTTAAAATTATACCAATGAACCTGCCTCCACCACTTCCACTGGGAGCTCATTCCACACCGCCACCACTCTCTGCGTAAAGAAGTTCCCCCTCATATTACCCCTAAACTTCTGTCCCTTAATTCTGAAGTCATGTCCTCTTGTTTGAATCTTCCCTATTCTCAAAGGGAAAAGCTTGTCCACATCAACTCTGTCTATCCCTCTCATCATTTTAAAGACCTCTATCAGGTCCCCCCTTAACCTTCTGCGCTCCAGAGAATAAAGACCTAATCTTTTTCAACCTATCTCTGTAACTTAGTTGTTGAAACCCAGGCAACATTCTAGTAAATCTCCTCTGTACTCTCTCTATTTTGTTGACATCCTTCCTATAATTGGGCGACCAAAATTGTACACCATACTCCAGATTTGGTCTCACCAATGCCTTGTACAATTTTAACATTACATCCCAGCTTCTATACTCAATGCTCTGATTTATAAAGGCTAGCATACCAAAAGCTTTCTTTACCACCCTATCTATATGAGATTCCACCTTCAAGGAACTATGCACGGTTATACCCAGATCCCTCTGTTCAACTGTATTCTTCAATTCCCTACCATTTACCATGTACGTCCTATTTTGATTTGTCCTGCCAAGGTGTAGCACCTCACACTTATCAGCATTAAACTCCATCTGCCATCTTTCAGCCCATTTTTCCAAATGGCCTAAATCACTCTAAGTTTCTCAGTTTTACAGCTGAGAAACAGGCCCTTCGGCCCAACGAGTCCGCACTGACCAGCGATCACCCGTTTACACTAGTTCTGTGTTATCCCACTTTCTCATCCACTCCCTTCACACTAGGGGGCAATTTACAGTAAGGGGGGGCCGATTAAACCACAGACCCCGCATCTCTTTGGGATTTGGGAGAGAAACCGGAGCTCCCGGAGAAAACCCACGCGGTCACGGGGAGAACGTGCAAACTCCACACAGACACACACACACACACACACACACACACACACACACACACACACACACACACACACACACACACACACACACACACGCGCACACACACACACACACACACACACACACACACACACATGCACACACACACACACACGCACACACATGCACACACACACACACACACACACACACACACACACACACACACAGACACACACACACACACACACACACACACACACGCGCACACACACACACACACACACGCTAACACACACACACACACACACACACACACACACACACACACACACTAACACACACACACACACTCACACACTAACACACACACACACACACTCACACACACACACACACACACACTCACACAGACACTCACACACACACACACACACACACACACACACACACACACACACACACACACACACACACACACACACTCACACACACACACACACACACACACACACACACACACACACACACACACACACACACACACACACAGACAGACACACACACACACACACACACACACAGACAGACACACACACACACACACACACACACACACACACAGACACACACAGACACACTCTCACACACACACTCACACACACTCACACACACACAGAAACACCCACACACACACACACACTCACACACTCACACACACACACACACACACACACACACACACACTGTTTTGTACGAATCTTTGCACAGAGACAGAGGGGCAGTGGTTAGACTTTGCATCCGTGACATTGAGTTAGCTCCTCGACCCATAGAAACATAGCGAATAGGTGCAGGAGGAGGCCATTTGGCCCTTTGAGCCAGCACCGATAACCCTTCGAAATGTTCGCCACCTCCAACGGGATCCCACTACTGGCCACATCTTCCCATCTCCTCCCCTTTCGGCTTTCCGCAGAGACCGCTCCCTCCGTAACTCCCTGGTCAGTTTCGTCCCTTCCCACCCAAACCACCCCCTCCCCGGGTACTTTCCCCTGCAACTGCAGGAAATGCTACACTTGTCGCTTTACCTCCCCCCTCGACTCTATTCAAGGACCCAAGCAGTCGTTCCAGATGTGGCAGAGGTTCACCTGCATCTCCTCCAACCCCATCTATTGCATCCGCTGCTCTAGGTGTCGGCTGCTCTACATCAGTGAGATCAAGCGCAACTTGGCGATCGTTTCGCCCAACACCTCCGCTCGGTCCGCAAAATAGACTTTATTCGAAAAAAAATTATATCCAATGCTGTACATGATCCTTATAATAACCATATAACAATTACAGCACGGAAACAGGCCATCTCGGCCCTACAAGTCCGTGCCGAACAATTTTTTTTTTTTTCCCCTTAGTCCCACCCGCCTGCACTCATACCATAACCCTCCATTCCCTTCTCATCCATATGCCTATCCAATTTATTTTTAAATGATACCAATGAACCTGCCTCCACCATTTCCACTGGAAGCTCATTCCACACCGCCACCACTCTCTGCGTAAAGAAGTTCCCCCTCATATTACCCCTAAACGTCTGTCCCTTAATTCTGAAGTCATGTCCTCTTGTTTGAATCTTCCCTATTCTCAAAGGGAAAAGCTTGTCCACATCAACTCTGTCTAACCCTCTCATCATTTTAAAGACCTCTATCAAGTCCCCCCTTAACCTTCTGCGCTCCAGAGAATAAAGACCTAACTTATTCAACCTATCTCTGTATCCTTAAAAAACTTCATCCGACATTCTCGGAGGCTATACACACATACAATACAGTTTCTCCAAATCACAAATCGATCCTCCACCCTTGCCACTCATGTGGCCCACTGCCGTGGGTTTGGAGGGGTGTCTTTTTTTGTTTTTGGTGCTAAAAAAGAAAGCCTTAGAGTAACTACACTCTCTGACCCTGAAAACTTCAAACAAAGCCAGAAATCTTGGGGTCATTATGGATTCAGATTCAAATTTCGACAGTCACATCAAATCAGTAACAAAATCGGCCTACTATCACCACAAAAACATAGCAAGATTAAGAGGACTCAAGACTTAGAAAAACTTGTACATGCCTTTATTACTAGCAGGCTAGATTATTGTAACGGTCTCCTTGCAGGTCTTCCGAAAAAAACTGTCAGGCAGCTACAGCTTGTTCAGAACGCTGTTGCTAGAGTTCTAACAAAGACCAAAAAATTTGAACACATTACACCAATTCTTAAATCCTTACATTGGCTCCCTGTATGTCAGAGAATTGAGTTTAAAATCCTGCTGCTCACCTATAAATCACTACATGGTTTAGGACCAAAGTATATCACTGACATGCTTCCACTATATAAGCCTTCTAGACCGCTAAGATCTTCTGAAACCAATCTGTTAGTGATTCCCAGAGTAAATACAAAACACGGGAAAGCAGGATTTAGTTACTATGCAACAAATAGCTGGAATAAACTTCCTGAAGATTTAAGACTTGCCTCAACTTTGACCACTTTTAAAACAAGACTGAAAACTTTTATGTTTACTTTAGCTTTCAGCTAAATCTTAACTAAATTGCACTTTTAACTTTTGCACTTTTTATAATGCATTTTTAATTTTGCTTTTCTTTTCTTTTAGTTCTATTTTATTTCATTTTATTATTTCATTTTATTGTATGACATGGTTTTATGTGAAGCACTTTGAGTCTGCCTCATGTATGATGGCCTCCCTTTTATTCTAAGACTGTGTGTGTGGCCCCTGGTTCTGGACTCGCCCAACATTGGGAACATTTTTCCTGCATCTAGCTGTTCCAGTCCTTTTATGATTTTATAACCATATAACAATTACAGCACGGAAACAGGCCACTCGGCCCTTCTAGTCCGAACACTTATTCTCCCCTAGTCCCATCTACCTGCACTCAGACCATAACCCTCCATTCCTTTCCAGTCCATATAACTATCCAATTTATTTTTAAATGATAAAATCGAACCTGCCTCCACCACTTCCACTGGAAGCTCATTCCACACAGCTACCACTCTATATAGAATAGTTTCTTTATTGTCATTGTAACATGGGCCATGTACAACGAAATTTAAAATGTCAGCCAGTCAGTGCAGCATTCAAACATTTCTAAAGCTAACGAAACATCCACGGTAAAATAATAAAGATAAGCAATAAATAAAAAACACAGACAAAGCACGCATACACACCCAACCCTCCATCCTTCTGTCGATTTCACCGTTACCACAGTCCCTTAGTCTGTATCGCCCCTGCGTTCCTTGGCGGCCACATTTAGTGCTTTTATAGCAGTGGGGTAAAAACTGTTTTGTAGTCTATTTGTCCTTGTCCTTGTGGATCTGTACCGTCTGCCTGACGGCAACAGTTCAAACAGGGAGTGTCCGGGGTGGGAGATGTCCTTTATTATATTCTGGGTTTTTTTGGTGCAGCGGGAACTGTGTAGGTCCTCCAAGGTAAGGAGAGGGCAGCCGACAATCCTCTGGGCGTTGTCAATGGCCCTCTGGAGCGCTTTCCTCTGAGCCACTGTGCAGCTGGTGTACCACACGCATACACAGTATGTTAGTATGCTCTCAATGGAGCACCGATAAAAGGACAGCAGCAGCCTCTGAGTGATGTTGTTCTTCCTGAGCACCCGCAGGAAGTGCAGTCTCTGCTGGACCTTTTTCAGCAGCGCAGTGGTGTTCACGCTCCACGTCAGGTCCTCCTCAATGTGGATTCCCAGGAAGCGGAAATCCGCCACCCCCTCTACACAGTCCCCTCTGATGGTCAGTGGTACCATGTCCGTTTTGTTTTTCCTGAAGTCTATTCTTACCTCCTTCGTCTTTGAGGTGTTGAGGAGCAGGTTATTTTCTTCGCACCACCCTGTCAGCTGCTCCACCTCATCCCGGTAGGCGTACTCGTCCCCCGCGGAGATGAGTCCCACCACTGTAGTGTCATCCGCAAATTTGACAATGGTGTTGCTGTGGTGGACTGGGGTGCAGTCATGCGTGTAGATGGTGTAGAGCAGGGGGCTCAGTACACAGCCCTGTGGAGAGCCGGTACTGAGGCTGAGGGCCGTGGATGTGTGATGGCCCACTCTGACTCTCTGGCTTCGACCCGACAGGAAGCTATTTATCCACGTACAGGTGGAGTGTGGAAGTCCCAAGTCCCCCAGTTTGTCCACCAGTTTGTGGGGAAGGATAGTATTAAAAGCAGAGCTGTAGTCCACAAAGAGCATCCGCACGTAGTATCACTCTCTGAGTAAAGAAGTTCCACCTCATGTTACCCCTAAACTTCTGTCCCTTAATTCTCGTCATGTCCTCTTGTTTGAATCTTCCCCACTCTCAGTGGGGAAAAGCTTATCCACGTCAACTCTGTCTATCCCTCTCATCATTTTAAATACCTCTATCAAGTCCCCCCTTAACCTTCTGCGCTCCAAAGAATAAAGACCTAACTTGTTCAACCTTTCTCTGTAACTTAGTTGCTGAAACCCAGGCAACATTCTAGTAAATCTCCTCTGTACTCTCTCTATTTTGTTGACATCCTTCCTATAATTAGGCAACCAAAATTGTACACCATACTCCAGAATTGGCCTCACCAATGCCTTGTACAATTTTAACATTACATCCCAACTTCTATACTCAATGCTCTGATTTATAAAGGCCAGCACACCAAAAGCTTTCTTTACCACCCTATCTACATGAGATTCCACTTTCAGGGAACTGTGCACAGTTATTCCCAGATCCCTCTGTTCAACTGCATTCTTCAATTCCCTACCATTTACCATGTGCGTCCTATTTTGATTTGTCCTGCCAAGATGTAGCACCTCACACTTATCAGCATTAAACTCCATCTGCCATCTTTCAGCCCACTCTTCCAACTGGCATAAATCTCTCTGTAGACTTTGAAAATCTACTTCATTATCCACAACACCACCTATCTTAGTATCATCTGCATACTTACTGATCCAATTTACCACACCATCATCCAGATCATTGATGTACATGACAAACAACAGTGGACCCAACACAGATCCCTGTGGCAACCCACTAGTCACTGGCCTCCAACCTGAATTGGCCTCACCAATGCCTTGTACAATTTTAACATTACATCCCATTTCTATACTCATTTTATATGTTTCTATAAGATTCCCCCTCCCCCTCAACCTTCTAAACTCCAGTGAATACAAGTCCAGTCTTTTCAATCTTTCCTCGTATGACAGTCCCGCCATCGCAGGTATTGATCTCGTGAACCTACACTGCGTTGCACAGGTGGCAGGAAGCCTGAAGGAGGCAGTGGTCAGAGGAGAACACCAGGTCAACGTGTCTGACTGTGACGGACTTCGTCGTGAAGAGGACGTCTATCCGGGACCGGACTGAACCGTCCGATCTCGACCAGGTGAACCGCGGACTGGGTCCGGCCTGCAGGGTGGCTGAAGACTCCGTGCAGCTTTGCTTCTTTGACCACCTCCATCAGGAGCTTGGTCGTCCAGTCTGTGTTCGCCCAGCCCCCATCGATGATGCAGTTGAAGTCACCGGCCAGAACGAGCAGCCGGGACGTGGCCAGCAGCGTTGGGAGCTGCTGGAGAAACAGAAACATAGAAAATAGGCGCAGGAGTAGAGGCCATTCGACACTATGAAGGGTCTCGACCCGAAACGTCACCTATTCCTTCTCTCCAGAGATGCCGCCTGTACTGCTGAATTACTCTAGCTTTTAGAAACATAAAAACATAGACAATAGGTGCAGGAGTAGAGGCCATTCGGCCCTTCGAGCCTGCACCGCCATTCAATATGATCATGGCTGATCATCCAACTCAATATCCCATCCCTGCCTTCTCTCCATACCCCCTGATCCCTTTAGCCACAAGGGCCACATCTAACTCCCTCTTAAATATAGCCAATGAACTGTTTGTGGCCTCAACTACCTTCTGTGGCAGAGAGTTCCACAGATTCACCACTCTCTGTGTGTGAAAAAAAATGTTTTCCTCATCTCGGTCCTAAAAGATTTCCCCCTTATCCTTAAACTGTGTGTGTGACCCCTTGTCCTGGACTTCCCCAACATCGGGAACAATCTTCCTGCATCTAGCCTGTCTAACCCCTTAAGGGTTTTGTAAGTTTCTATAAGATCCCCCCTCAATCTTCTAAATTCTAGCGAGTGCAAGCCGAGTCTATCCAGTCTTTCTTCATATGAAAGTCCTGACATCCCAGGAATCAGTCTGGTGAACCTTCTCTGTACTCCCTCTGTGGCAAGAATGTCTTTCCTCAGATTTCTCGGAGAACGGCCAGGCGCTTGCTCCGCACGGGCGAGGCGTACACATTGATCAGCCGGAGCGTAGAACCACGGTACATAACATCCACCACGAGGGGACGTCCCACCCAACCACCTCCCTGACCTCAGTGATGGTGAAGTTCCCTCCACGCAGCAAGTGCCCCAGACCTACAGTCATTGCCCCCCAAACCACACCGACAGTCCGTGAGGCCACCATCTCGACCACCTCGTGGAGCCGTGGAGGTGTGGCCGCCCGCACTGCACAAAGATGGTGGTTGCGGCTCGCCTGCTGTCCGCTTGTTGCTTTTTTTCTTTTTGTTTGTTCTTTTCTCCTGTATTAGTTAATTTTTGGTTTTATTTTATTATGTTGTATATGTGTGTGTGTGTGTGTGTGGGGGAGGGTGAGGGGTAGAAACGTGTTGATGGTCTCTTCCTTCGGGGGGGCAGGGGATGCGAGTTCTCTTGCCGTATCCCCCGTGTCCGTATCTGTCTGCACCGAGGCCTAATGGCGGAGCTGGCGGCCTCGAAGCTGTGGCGTCACGACCTCATCGGGAACTCACAGGTCGCCTCAGAGCAGAGGGTAACAAGGAGGGAAGAGACAAGGACTTTAAGATTTTCATGTATCCATCACAGTGAGGAGGTGCCTGGTGAACTCACTCAACTTATCCATTTTGGTGGCAAAAACAGGAAAGCAGACTATTATCTAAATGGTGGCCGATTGGGAAAAGGGGAGATGCAGCGAGACCTGGGTGTCATGGTACACCAGTCATTGAAGGTAGGCATGCAGGTGCAGCAGGCAGTGAAGAAAGCGAATGGTATGTTAGCTTTCATAGCAAAGAGGATTTGAGTATAGGAGCAGGGACTTCAGGTTCTACTGCAGTTGTACAGGGTCTTGGTGAGACCACACCTGGAGTATTGCGTACAGTTTTGGCCTCCAAATCTGAGGAAGGACATTATTGCCATAGAGGGAGTACAGAGACGGTTCACCAGACTGATTCCTGGGATGTCAGGACTGTCTTATGAAGAAAGACTGGATGGACTTGGTTTATACTCTCTAGAATTTAGGAGATTGAGAGGGGATCTTATAGAAACTTACAAAATTCTTAAGGGGTTGGCCAGGCTAGATGCAGGAAGATTGTTCCCGATGTTGGGGAAGTCCAGGACAAGGGGTCACAGCTTAAGGATAAGGGGGAAATCCTTTAAAACCAAGATGAGAAGAACTTTTTTCACACAGAGGGTGGTGAATCTCTGGAACTCTCTGCCACAGAGGGTAGTTGAGGCCAGTTCATTGGCTATATTTAAGAGGGAGTTAGATGTGGCCCTTGTGGGATCAGAGGGTATGGAGAGAAGGCAGGTACGGGATACTGAGTTGGATGATCAGCCATGATCATATTGAATGGCGGTGCAGGCTCGAAGGGCCGAATGGCCTACTCCTGCACCTAATTTCTGTGTTTCTATATTACTCACTCAACCTGCCCAAGTCACCCTGCATCCTCCTAGCATCCTCTTCACAGTTCACACTGCCACCAAGTTTTGTGTCATCAGCCAATTTGCTAGTGTTACTTTTAATCCCATCATCTAAATCATTAATATATATTGTAAATAGTTGCGGTCCCAGCACCGAGCCTTGCGGCACTCCACTCACCACTGCCTGCCATTCTGACAGGGGCCCGTTTCTTCCCACTCTTTGTTTCCTGTCTGCCAACCAATTCTCTATCCATGTCAACACCCTACTCCCAATACCATGTGCTCTAATTTTGCCCACTAATCTCCTGTGTGGGGCCTTATCAAAGGCTTTCTGAAAGTCCAATACAGTACATCCACTGGCTCTCCTTCATCCATTTTACTTGTCACATCCTTTAAAAATTCCAGAAGATTAGACAAACAGGATTTCCCTTTCATAAATCCATGCTGACTTGGACTAATCCTGTTACTGCTATCCAAATGCCCCATTATTACCTCTTTAATAATTGACTCCAGCATCTTCCCCACCACCGATGTCAGGCTAACTGGTCTATAATTCCCCGTTTTCTCTCTCCCGCCTTTCTTGAAAAGTGGGATAACATTAGCTACCCTCCAATCCACAGGAACTTGTCACAGTCTGCCCGCTCCTCATTCTCATCCACTTCACCTCCCAGTACTTTTCCACCGGTCTTTCCTTCTCCTCACCTGCCTGCCTGCCACTCCCCTCGTCAGCCCAACACTCCTCAACCTCAATGCATTTCGTTGCCCAACTCTACACCTCAATTAAAATTGAATCTGAATCTGAATCTGTTGCACTCAGTTGCCTCTGATCACCTATTAACCCGGTATATAGACTCTCCTCACCGCTCACACAGAGCCAGATTGTTCTCAGCATTCATGCAAGACTCTCCAGCGATTTCCTGACTGAATACACGGATTTGAACCTGCCTGCCCCTGACCATTCCGTCCCGTCATCTTCCCGGATATCACCTCAGCCTTTTGTCCCGTACCTCCTGGTTTTTGTCTGCCTCTCTCCTGGGCTGTTTGGTGAATCCCTGCAATGGCTCCTCGACTTCCTGCCTGGCTTCGACTCCCCTTTCGTCTGTCCCTCACTGATTTGTTTGCATCGTGTGTTGGATCTCCTGGTTACCGGACCTTCCGCTACCCCGACTACGTCCCCTGCCTGCCCCTCTTCGGAACCCTCGCTCAATCCTGAGCCTCTGTGTGAGTACGGTGTACCCATTCCTGTGTTACTACTCTGTGTTACAGTATCGTAATAAAGTTCATTACCAATTATACCTGCCTGATTCTGTGCTGCTATTGGGTCCAAGCTATACCCGTTACAGAACTGATCCTGAATCTATAGAACATTGGAAAATGATCACCAATGCATCCACTATTTCTAGAGCCACCTCCTTGAGGACCCTGGGATGCAGACCACCAGGCCCTGGAGATTTATCAACCTTCAGCCCCATCAGCCTACCCAATACTATTTCTCGCCTAATGCAAATTTCTTTCAGTTCATCTGTGTCCCTAGATCCTCTGTCCTCCAGTACATCTGGAAGACTGTTTGTGTCTTCCTTAGTGAAGACAGAACCAAAGTACCTATTCAACTCTTCTGCCATTTCCTTGTTGCCCATAATAATGTCACCAGTTTCTACCTTCAAGGGACCCACATTTGTCTTTACTAATCTTTTTCCCTTAACATACCTAAAGAAGGTACTACCCGCCTCTATATTCCTGGCTAGCTTCCCCTCGTACTTCATTTTTTCAGCCCTCATTGCCCGTTTTGTTTCCTTCTGTTGCCTGATGAAAGTTTCCCAATCCTCTGGCTTCCGGCTACTGTTTGCTGTGTTATACATCTTTTCTTTTAGTTTTATTCTATCCCTAACTTCTCTTGTCAGCCACGGTTGCCTCCTACTCCCCTTAGAATCTTTCTTCCTCTTTGGAATGAAATGATCCTGCATCTTCCGGATTATGCCCAGAAATTCCTGCCATTGCTGTTCCACCGTCATTCCTGCTAGGATCCTTTTCCAGTCGACCTTGGCCAGCTCCTCTCTCATGCCTTCATAGCTGGGGCGGAAATCCCAGGGGGGGACAGGGGGGACAGGTCCCCTCCATGTTTTGGGAGGTGGGGGACGATCCCCCCCATGTTTTGTGATCCGTATTTTATAACAGTTTAAAAAAAAGCTGTTAAAAATCTCCGCTTTCCACGAGACAGTGGGGGTGGGACTGATGATCGAGGGAGGGCGCCGAGAGACGTCAGTCAGCAGGCAGGGGGGGGGGGGGGGACCATGATGATTCAGCGGGTGGATAAGAGGGGGGGGGTGTCGGTCAGAGGCGGAAGTAGGGAGGGGGGTATGACTGAGGATAGAAGCGCGGTGATTGGAGGAGGGAGACGTCCTGGTGGAGGAAATATATTAGAGCGGAGCTTGAATCGGCCCGTTTGAGGGGCCTTTCATCGCCCGGCCTGTTCGCGGGGCCTTTCATCACCCTTAATAATCTTATATGTTTCAACCGGGGCCTTTCATCACCCTTAATAATCTTATACGTTTCAATAAGACGCCCTCTCATCCAACGCCCCGCGGTCAAATTGCCGCTCTGAGGCGATCAAGGCTCCCGATGTTGAAGCCCCCGGTGAACGGGCGGATCGAAGCCCCACGAAGCTGCTGTTGCTGGAGTTCGGAGTTGGTCACCAACAAAGTCAGCTCCCGATGTTGTCGTCCGCAGGGCCCACGGCCGAAACCTCGGGTGCGCGCGCGTGGCTGCCCATGTTTTGATAGCGATTTCCGTCCCTGCTTCATCATCATCCCCTTTGTTCAACTGCAACACTGACACTTCTGATTTGACCTTCACCCTCTCCAATTGCAGATTAAAACTTATCATATTATGGTCACTGCCCCTGTCATAGATGCGTTTATTATGCTGATTGTACGAGCAATTAGAAGGACTATCTGCCTGAGGTTGGGTCAAAATACACAGTCAGCATTTTTACTTTGACTTCCAGAGTCTTAAAGCGTGGAAACAGGCCCTTCGGCCCTTCTTGTCCATACCTACCTGAGCTTGGGGCAGTACAGACCATCACGCAAACCAACCTCCCTTCCATCGACTCTCTATTAGTGCGGGGAGAAGGCAGGAGAATGGGGTTAGGAGGGGGAGATAGATCAGCCATGATTGGATGGCGGAGTGGACTTGATGGGCCGAATGGCCTAGTTCTACTCGTATTCCTTATGAACTAATGGCTCCATCTCCACGTCACGCTGCCTCGGCAAGGCCAGCGGCATAACCAGCCTGAAGAAGGGTCTCGACCCACATGCTGAGATGCTGCCTGTCCCGCTGAGTTGCTTTTGTGTCTCTCCAGCAGCATCATCAAGGACCAGTCTCACCCCGGTCACTCCCTCTCCTCCCCTCTCCCATCGGGCAAGAGGTACAGAAGGGAGAGTTTCTTCCCGGCTGTTATCAGGCAACTGAACCAACAAGAGAGCGGTCCTGACCTCCCATCCACCTCATTGGAGACCCTCGGACTATCTTTGATCGGACTTTACCTTGCACTAAACGTTATTCCCTTTATCCTGTATCTGTACACTGTGGACGGCTCGATTGTAATCGTGTATTGTCTTTCCGCTGACTGGTTAGCACGCAACAGAAGCTTTTCGCTGTACCTCGGTACACGGGACAATGAACTAAACTAGACTAGTCCCACCTGCCTGCATTTGGCCCACATCCCTCTAAACATTTCTATTGTACTAGATATTGGTGTTCACTATTGTTCAGCCTCTTATAGGAAAGATGTTTCATTTAGTTTAGAGATACAGCACAGAAACAGGCCATTCGGCCCATCAAGTCCACGCCGACCAGCGATCCCTGCACAATAACGATATCTTCTTACACACAATAGACAATAGGTGCAGGAGTAGGCCATTCGGCCCTTCGAGCCAGCACCGCCATTCAATGTGATCATGGCTGATCATCCCCAATCAGTACCCCGTTCCTGCCTTCTCCCCATATACCCTGACTCCGCTATCTTTAAGAGCCCTCTCTTGAAAGTATCCAGAGAACCGGCCTCCACCGCCCTCTGAGGCAGAGAATTCCACAGACTCACCACTCTCTGTGAGAAAAAGTGTTTCCTCGTCTCCGTTCTAAATGGCTTACTCCTTATTCTTAAACTGTGTGTGGCCCCTGGTTGTGGACTCCCCCAACATTGGGAACATGTTTCCTGCCTCTAGCGTGTCCAAACCTTAATAATCTTATATGTTTCAATGAGATATCCTGTCATCCTTCTAAACTCCACAGAGTGTACAAGCCCAGCCGCTCCATTCTCTCAGCATATGACAGTCCCGCCATCCCGGGAATTAACCTGGTGAACCTACGCTGGGCTCCCTCAATAGCAAGAATGTCCTTCCTCAAATTTGGGGACCAAAACTGCACACAATACTCCAGGTGTGGTCTCACTAGGGCCCTATACAACTGCAGAAGGACCTCTTTGCTCCTATACTCAACTCCTCTTGTTATGAAGGCCAACATGCCATTCGCTTTCTTCACTGCCTGATGTACCTGCATGCTTACTTTCATTGACCGATGAACAAGGACCCCCAGATCCCGTTGTACTTCCCCTTTTCCCAACTTGACACCATTTAGATAATAATCTGCCTTCCTGTTCTTGTCACCAAAATGGATAACCTCAAATTTATCCACATTAAACTGCATCTGCCATGCTTCTGCCCACTCACCCAACCAGTCCAAGTCACCTGCAGGGTGTTGAATGTATCCTCAATAAGGATTGTATCATAATTGTATAATAGTTTATTATGGATATATGTTTGTATTGTATTTATGGTGGTGGGTTCTGGCTTGTTTTATTGTAGTGTAAATATTATTTTTTAATAATTGAATAAATTTTTTGAAAAAAAAAAAAAAAAAAAAAAAAAAAAAAAAAAAAAAACCAGTCCAAGTCACCCTGCATTCTCATAGCATCCTCCTCACAGTTCACACTGCCACCCAGCTTTGTGTCATCTGCAAATTTGCTAATGTTGCTTTGAATCCCTTCATCTAAATCATTGGTGTATATTGTAAATAGCTGCGGTCCCGGCACCGAGCCTTGCGGTACCCCACTAGTCACTGCCTGCCATTCTGAAAGGGACCCGTTAATCCCTACTCTTTGTTTCCTGTCTGCCAACCACTTCTCTATCCACGTTTGCAGTCTACCCCCAATACCATGTGCCCTAATCTCCTATGTGGGACCTTATCAAATGGGACAATTTACATTTATACCAAGCCAATTAACCTACAAACCTGAGGAAACTGGAGATCCTGGAGAAATCCTTACCCTTTCATAGAAACATAGAAATTAGGTGCAGGAGTAGGCCATTCGGCCCTTCGAGCCTGCACCGCCATTCAATATGATCATGGCTGATCATCCAACTCAGTATCCCGTACCTGCCTTCTCTCCATACCCCCTGATCCCCTTAGCCACAAGGGCCACATCTAACTCCCTCTTAAATATAGCCAATGAAGTGGCCTCAACTACCTTCTGTGGCAGAGAATTCCAGAGATTCACCACTCTCTGTGTGAAAAATGTTTTCCTCATCTCGGTCCTAAAGGATTTCCCCCTTATCCTTAAACTGTGACCCCTAGTTCTGGACTTCCCCAACATCGGGAACAATCTTCCTGCATCTAGCCTGTCCAACCCCTTAAGAATTTTGTAAGGTTCTATAAGATTCCCCCCTCAATCTTCTAAATTCTAACGAGTACAAGCCAAGTCTATCCAGTCTTTCTTCATATGAAAGTCCTGCCATCCCAGGAATCAGTCTTGTGAACCTTCTCTGTACTCCCTCTATGGTAAGAACGTCTTTCCTCAGATTTGGAGACCAAAACTGTACGCAATACTCCAGGTGTGGTCTCACCAAGACCCTGTACAACTGCAGTAGAACCTCCCTGCTCCTATACTCAAATCCTTTTGCTATGAATGGTGACAAACCATTGGCTTTCTTCACTGCCTGTTGTGAAAAAGCTACTTATTTTAACTACTAAACCAGGTTCGCTTCTTAATAAACAGACACCACACAAACTGTTTGGTAGACCAGTTCAAAACTTTACTTAACATCGGCCGATGGAAGGGAGGGAGAACTCTAGTCAAGTGACCAACACAGACACTTGACTGTCCTCAGCCACCTTCCCTTAACAACAGAATTACATTGCCTTAAATAGGGTTTTTTTGTCCCCTTAGCATAATCCACAGACATTAGTCATGGTCAGAGGTACAGGAAAAGGTTTCCACAGAATGCATCACATCAAACCTTTTGTTTACATGGTACAAGATATACTAAAAACATTGGCCATTTGCTTTAGGTCCAAATAGACCACCCTAGCTCTTTTCGCTGCTTCCTCTGTCATTTGGTCCCTCATAAACATAGGTCATTTGTTTACAAAGATGTGACTGTCTATTTCTCTCTTCCTTTATTGCCTCCTCCCCCATAAACATTGGTCATTTGGTTTATGGCATCTTACTTCAAAGATATCTCTAGCTTCTCCAATGTTATAGGATTTATTATCTCACACACCCACAACCTAAGGCAAGCCTAATTTGAGACTAAATATAAGCTGTAAGCTAGCCCAGAAGTCAATTTAATATCTTCTTATATTTTTAACTAAAATTCGGCTTCATCATTCCATCCTTTTATCAAAGTTTTGATAACAACTACAGTCCTTGCTGAGTACATACGATAGAACATAAGCATCTCATCAGACAAATTAATAGTACACTAGTAACACAATCAATTCATAGTGGACAATCGTTCCACAAGTCCCTCCAAACATTTTAAATGGCCACCAACCTCCCCCGGACGTGACACTAAGATACTACCATAGGACAGGAAAAGGATCATAAAAATTGCTCAGCCTTTATTCGGCTTCATTTGGAATTCCCCGTGTGCTGGTGTAACTGGTTCATGCTTCTCTTGTGTGGCACTGCATTTGCAACATAACAATGCCCTGTCACAAATATACTGTTTCCTAAAAATACACCAGTGCCTTGGTTGTGGCAAAAACAGGTAGATTTAACTGGCCTTTGCAGACCTCTTACTGTCTGTAGTCAGGGTATCTTTGCTGCGCTTGTCATGTTTGACTTCAATCTTGTTTAAAAGGAGGTGTGTACCATCCTTTAAATGTGGGTTAGTCTGCAAGTTTGCCATTCTGAAGAAAGTTCAGTCCATGTGGGCTGGGCCACCCCAGAATAAAGGGAGCATCAATAGCCCATCGTCCTTGTTTCCACAAACTGTTCACAGACAATCAAATGTATCCAGCGACGATGATCTTTCATCTTTACAGCAGTTCATGTTGTTAGCAACACTTGGTTGTTTCTTTCAACAGTCTCAATTTCTTCTTGTCCCAGCACCATCATCGTATAGCTTTTATGGCTCCCCAGCAAAGCTCCTCCAACCTGGGAATGTAGATCTGGCAAAACATGGCTTCCCCCCACTCTCCAGGGGCAATACAAAGTTGTAAATCTCGTTCACCAGCTGTTTCTCCAGCACTTTTGTCTACCTTTGATCCTTCAGCATCTCCAGTTCCTTCTTAACACTTCCCTGTGAACTTATTCTTTAATATCTTCTTATATTTTTAACTAAAATTCGGCTTCATCAATCCCAGGAATCAGTCTGGTGAACCTTCTCTGTACTCCCTCTATGGCAAGAATGTCTTTCCTCAGATTAGGAGACCAAAACTGTACGCAATACTCCAGGTGTGGTCTCACCAAGACCCTGTACAACTGCAGTAGAACCTCCCTGCTCCTATACTCAAATCCTTTTGCTATGAATGGTGACAAACCATTGGCTTTCTTCACTGCCTGCTGTGAAAAAGCTACTTATTTTAACTACTAAACCCGGTTCGCTTCTTAATAAACAGACACCACACAAACTGTTTGGTAGACCAGTTCAAAACTTTACTTAACATCGGCCGATGGAAGGGAGGGAGAACTCCAGTCAAGTGACCAACACAGACACTCCACTGTCCTCGGTCCCCTTCTCTTAACAACAGAATTACATTGCCTTAAATAGGGTTTTTTTGTCCCCTTTGCACATTCCACAGACTTTAGTCATGGTCAGAGGTACAGGAAAAGGTTTCCACAGAATGCATCACATCAAACCTTTTGTTTACATGGTACAAGATATACTAAAAACATTGGCCATTTGCTTTAGGTCCAAATAGATCACCCTAGCTCTTTTTGCTGCTTCCTTTGTCATTTGGTCCCTCATAAACATAGGTCATTTGTTTACAAAGACGTGACTATCTATTTCTCTCTTCCTTTATCGCCTCCTCCCCCATAAACATAGGTAATTTGGTTTATGGCATCTTACTTCAAAGATATCTCTAGCTTCTCCAATGTTATAGGATTTATTATCTCACACACCCACAACCTAAGGCAAGCCTAATTTGAGACTAAATATAAGCTGTAAGCTAGCCCAGAAGTCAATTTAATATCTTCTTATATTTTTAACTAAAATTCGGCTTCATCAATCCCAGGAATCAGTCTGGTGAACCTTCTCTGTACTCCCTCTATGGCAAGAATGTCCTTCCTCAGATTTGGAGACCAAAATTGTACGCAATACTCCAGGTGTGGTCTCACCAAGACCCTGTACAACTGCAGTAGAACCTCCCTGCTCCTATACTCAAATCCTTTTGCTATGAATGGTGACAAACCATTGGCTTTCTTCACTGCCTGCTGCACCTGCATGCCTACCTTCAATGACTGGTGTACCATGACACCCAAGTCTCGATGCATCTCCCCTTATCGGGCCACCATTTAGATAATTTCTTATACATTCGTTGTTGATCTGCCAGTCAGACTATCTGCCGGGCAATCTGGGCTGTTAATAGATAACCGCAGGTTAGACATTGGCTGGTGCTGACTTTGTTCGGGAGGATCTCCAAACGCCGGCAAGGTTTGGGAACTGTCCCGGCTGGGTCAGGATCTCTCGGCAGCTCGAACCCCTCGTCTGTGGCGTGCCGCGCGTTTACGCCAGGCATGAAGTCGTGGATCGTGGGAGTGTTGGCCGTGGTGGCCGGGGCAGCTGCCCTGGTGGCCGGCATCCTGCTGGGGCACTTTGCCATTCCCAAGAGCGGGGGTGAGGAGGCGAAGGTGGATCAGCCGGCACAGGACGTGGACCAGGAGATGATCCAGAGCTTCATGGACCAGGTGGACAAGGAGAGGATCAGGGAGAACCTCCGGTGGGTCACGGTGGGGGTGAGAGTGGGGGTGATGGTGAGGGATGGGGGGTGGGGGTGAGGGGTGAGGTTAGTTGTGGTGGTGTTGGTGGTGGTGGACAGAGAGATATCAGGGAGCTCGATGGGCTGAATGGCCTGTTTCTGCGCTATATCTCTACACTAAACCAAACTATATCGTGGGTGGAAAAATGCTGGAGAAACTCAGCTGGTGAGGCAGCATCTATGGAGCGAAGGAAATAGGTGACGTTTCACGTCGAGACCCTCAGTATGAAGAAGGGTCTCAACACGAAACATCACCTATTCCTTCGCTCCATAGATGCTGCCTCACCCGCTGAGTTTCTCCAGCATTTTTGTCTACCTTCGATTTTTCCAGCATCTGCAGTTCTTTCTTAAATATACCGTTGGGGCAGTTTACAGAAGCCAGTTAACCTGCAAACCCATGTCTATATGTGTGTGTGTGTGAGTGTGCCTACTACGGGTGCTGTCTGTACGGAGTTTGCACGTTCTCCCTGTGACCTGAGACTGCACTGGTCAACCTGAGGAGCACCTTCAGCAACAGACTAGTTCCACCAAGATGCAGCACAGAACGCCACAGGAGGTCCTTCTTCCCTGTGGCTATCAAACCGGACAACCCCTCCCCCTTCTGTTGTGGGGTCTCCTTCCCGCTCATCCCCCCCCCCCCCCCCCCCCCAATCTTTGAACACCCCTAATCCTTTCCACTCGTCACCAGGACCACACCCGGAGTATTGTGTGCAGTTTTGGTCCCCTAATTCGAGGAAGGACATTCTTGCTATTGAGGGAGCCCAGCGTAGGTTCACCAGGTTAATTCCCGGGATGGCGGGACTGTCATATGCTGAGAGAATGGAGCGGCTGGGCTTGTACACTCTGGAATTTAGGATGAAAGGGGATCTTATAGAAATATATACAATTCTCAAGGCATTGGGCAGGCGAGATGCAGGAAAAATGTTCCCCATGTTGGGGGAGTCCAGAACCAGGGGCCACACAGTTTAAGAATAAGGGGTGGACCATTTAGGACTGAGATGAGATGAGGAAAAACGTTTTCACCCAGAGAGTTGTGAATCTGTGGAATTCTTCACCACAGAAGGCAGTGGAGGCCGATTCACTGGATGTTTTCAAGAGAGAGTTAGATTTAGCCCTTGGGGCTAACGGAATCAGGGGGTATGGAGAGAAGGCAGGAACAGGGTACTGATTGGGGATGATCAGCCATGATCATATTGAATGGCAGTGCTGGCTCGACGGGCCGAATGGCCTACTCCTGCACCGATCAATTTCCCTCCTGGGACAAACAAAGTAGTATTGTATCATATTGCCTTCAGTAAAGTAGGATCAGTACCCGTCTGAAGGATCTCGGCCCAAAACGTCACCCATTCCTTCTCTCCAGGGATGCTGCCTGTCCCTCTGAGTTACTCCAGCTTTTTCCGTCTGTCTGTGGTTTGAGAGTCAGAGTTTGTTTCTGTAAAACAGCTGCTCCCACCGTCAAATGCATTAGAATGTCAGGCTGCCTCGGACAAGTAACCAACATAATCTATGACTAGTCACACCCTCACATTCACTCTTAGCTGTAAAGTCACACAGCGTTGAAACAGGCCCTTCAGCCCAACTCACCCATGCCATCCAACATGCCCATCTACACTAGTCCCACCTGCCCACATTTGGCCCACATCCCTCTAAACCTGTCCTATCCATGTACCTGTCTGAATGTGTGTGATGTTGTTTGTGTCCCTGCCTCAACTACCTCCTCTGGCTGCTCGTTCCATACACCCACGGTGGAGCAGCGGTAGAGTTGCTGCCTCACAGCACTTGTAGTGTCAGAGTCCCGGGTTCGATCCCAACTACAGGTGTGTGTAAGTGTGTGTGTGAGTGTGTGAGTGTGTGCGTGTATGTGTGTGTGTGTGTATGTGTGTGTGAATATGTGTGTGAGTGTGTGTGTGCGCAAGTGTGTGCGTGGAGGTGAGTGTTTGTGTGTTAGTGTGAGTGTGTGTGTGTGTGAGTGTGTATATGTCTGTGTGTGTGAATGTGTGTGAGTGTGTGTGCGCAAGTGTGTGTATGTGAGTGTGTATGTGCGTGTGTGAGAGTATGTTTGAGTGCGACTATATGTGTGTGTGAGTGTGTGTGTGAGTGTTTGTGTGTGAGTGTGTGTGTGTGAGTGTGTGTGAGTGTGTGTATGCGCGTGAGTGTGTGTATGCGCGCGTGTGTGTATGCGTGTGTGTGTATGCGCGTGTGTGAGTGAGTGTGTGTGCGTGAGTGTGTGTGTGTGTGTATGTGTGTGTGTGTAAGTGTGCGCGTGTGAGTAAGTTTGAGTGTGTGTGCGCAAGTGTGTATGTGCGTGTGTGAGAATATGTTTGTGTGCGACTGTGTGCGACTGTGAGTGAGTGAGTGAGTGTGTGTGAATGAGTGAGTGTGTGCGTGTTTAGTTTAGTTTAGAGATACAGTGTGTCCCTTCGGCCCATCGAGTCCACGCCGACCAGCGATCCCCGCACAATTGACATTTTAACACCAAGCCAATTAACCGGCAAACCCGCACGTCTTTGGAGTGTGGGAGGAAACTGAAGATCTCGGAGAAAACCCACGCAGGTCACGGGGAGAACGTGCAAACTCCGTACAGACAGCGCCCGTAGTCGGGATCGAACCCGGGTCTCCGGCGCTGCAAGCGCTGTAAGGCAGCGACTCTAACTGCTGCGCCACCGGGCCGTGCTTGCGTGCAGTCTGTAATGATGGAGACTAAAGTGGAGCCACTGCCGTGAGTTTGAGCTGAGGGCCAGCATGTTGCGTGTGTTCTAGGGCTAACGCCCGGTATGTTTTGCATGTTTCAGGGCCCTGTCCAAGACGCCACACATGGCCACCACCCAAGGGGATGTTGACCTGGTGCAGCTGCTGCTGCAGAGATGGAGAGACCCAGAGTCGGGCCTAGACCAGGCCTGGAACGTCACCTACCATGTGCTGCTCTCCTTCCCGCGCAAAGACAGGCCCAACCGGGTCACTGTGGGTGAGCAGGAACCCGCCCCGCCCCTCAGCATCAGTCATCGGGCCATTCGGCCCATCAAGTCCACTCTCCCCCATTCAATCGCTTAGCTTAGTTGAGTTTAGAGATACAGCGCGGAAACTGGCCCTTCGGCCCACCAGGTCCGTGCCGACCAGCGATCCCCGCACACTAACGCTATAAGTGGCTGATCTATCCCTCCTTCCTAACCCCATTCTCCTGCCTTCTCCCCGTAACCCCTGACAACCGTACTAATCACCAATCTGCCCGTCGAACCTTCCGCGACGTTGGAGCTCCCGACTCGGCCTCTCCCGAGACTGCGAGCTCTCGATGGTAAGTCCGCAGACCGCGGTGGGAGCGATCCCAGGCAAGGGACCCGCCCCGATGTTAAGTCGCGAGGAGGCCTCCAGCTCCAGCGGTGGTAGGCCGCAAAGCCTCCGAAAATTGATCGCATCTCCGGGAAGGAAGGAACTTGAAAAAAAGTTTTAAAAAACCACTAAAAAAATAAGAAAAAGGATAAATAAACTCTGCCGGCAGGGCTGCCATCTCCCCGGCGCTCCTGGTGGTCTCTCGACTTGCAGAATAACTTTTTGGGAATCCTGCATCAGCCAACACTCACAAGTAACCTTTGTTAGTGTCGCTGCACTAACACCAGCGAGTACAGGCCCAGTGATGTCAAACACTCGTCCTCTCCTCGCCCCTCCGCCCCCCGCACCCCTCCCCCCCCCCCGAGGGCACAGCACTAGAGTTGCCGCCTCACAGCGCCGGAGACCCGGGTTTTCGATCCCGACCACGGGCGCTGTCTGTACGGAGTTTGCACGTTCTCTCCCCGTGACCCGTGTGGGTTTTCTCCGGGTGCTCCGGTTTCTTGCCGCGCTCCAAAGACGAACAGGTTTGTAGGTTAATTGGCTTCGGTGAAACTGTAAATAGTAAATTGTGAAAGTGTGTAGGATAGTGCTGGTTGGCACGGACTTGGTGGGCCGAAGGGCCTGTTTCCGTGCTGTATCTCTAAAGTGTATCACCAATGCCTTGTACAATCACTAGTGTCTTGCACAATCACCAAGGTTTGGTTTAGTTTAGAGATACAGCGCGGAAACAGGCCCTTCAGCCCACTGAGTCCGTGCCGACCAGCGATCCCCGCACACTAACACTATCCTACACACACTAGGGGACAATTTACATTTTAACCGAAGCCTACCAATTACAGACCTGGATGACTTTGGAGTGTGGGGGGAAACCGGAGCACCCGGAGAAAATCCACGCAGGTCACGGATAGAACGTGCAAACTCCGTACAGACAGCAGCCGTGGGGCAGCAACTCTACCGCTGCTCCACTGTGTGTGTGTGTGTGGGGGGGATAGTGTTAGTGTGTGTGTGTGTATATATGCGTGTGCACATGCGTGTGCGTGCGTGCGGGATAGTGTTAGTGTACATGTGTGTGTGTATGTGTGTGCGAGTGTGTGGGATAGTGTTAGTGTGTGTGTGCGCGTGTGTGTGCGTGTGTGTGCGTGTGTGTGTACGTGTGTGTGCGTACGTGCGTGTGCATGTGCGTGTGTGTGCGTGGGTGTACATGTGTGTGCGTGTGTGACAGTATTAGTGTGCGGGGATCGGTGTACGTGTGTGTGTGTGTGTGTGTGTGTACGTGTGTGTGTGTGTGTGTACGTGTGTGTGTGTATGCGTGTGTGTGTGTGTGTGTGTGTGTGTGTACGTGTGTGTGTGTGTGTGTGTGTGTGTGTGTACGTGTGTACGTGTGTGTGTGTACGTGTGTGTGTGTACGTGTGTGTACGTGTGTACGTGTGTGTGCAGGGTTGTGTACGTGTGTGTGTGTGTGCGTGATGTGTGTGTGTGTGTGTGTGTGTGTGTACGTGTGTGTGTGTGCGTGTATGTGTGTGTGTGTGTGTGTGTGTGTCTGTGTGTGTGTACATGTGTGTGCGGTGATGTGTGTGTGTGTGTGTGTGTGTGAGGGGTGAGAGAGTGTGTGTGTGTGAAAGAGAGAGGTGTGTGTGTGTGTGTGTGCGTACGTGTGTGCGTGTGCGGTGATCGGTGTACGTGTGTGTGTACATGTGTGTGTGTACATGTGTGTGTGTGTGTGTGTGTGAGTGTGTGTGTGTGTGTGTGTGTGTGTATCGGTGTACGTGTGTGTGTACGTGTGTGTGTGCGTGTGTGTGTGTGTACGTGTGTGTGTGTGTGTACGTGTGTGTGTGTGTGTGTACGTGTGTGTGTGTGTGTGTGTGTGTGTGTACGTGTGTGTGTGTACGTGTGTGTGTGTGTGTGTGTGTGTACGTGTGTGTGTACGTGTGTGTGTGTGTGTGTACGTGTGTGTGTGTGTGTGTGTGTGTACATGTGTGTGTGTGTGTGTGTGTGTGTGTGTGTGTGTGTGTGTGTGTGTGTGTGTGTGTCGTCGTGTGTGTGTGTGTGTGTGTGTGTGTGCGTGTGCGTGTGTGTGTATGTACGTGTGTGTGTGTGTGTGTGTGTGTGTGTGTGTGTGTGTGGGGATGTGTGTGTGTGTGTGTGTGTGTACGTGTGTGTACGTGTGTGTACGTGTGTGTGTGTGTGTGTGTGTGTGTGCGTGTGTGTGTATGTACGTGTGTGTGCGGGGATCGGTGTACGTGTGTGTGTGTGTGTGTGTGTGTGTGTGTGTGTGTGTGCGGGGATCGGTGTACATTCACCAACACTCTGCTTCATCCTACAGTGGCCCCCAATGGTGCAGAGCTTTACAAGTCTCGGATTAAGGAGGTGAATTACACCCAAGATCAGCTGGATCCAGAGGTGGTGCAACCGTTTGCTGCCTTCGCTCCCAAGGGCATTGTAATGGTGAGTTTTCCAAGCGTGGAACAGCACAGCACAGGCCCTTCTGCCCACATCGTCCATACTAACCCGGGTGCCCCATCCAAGCAAGTCCCAGCTTGCCTGCGTTGGCCCACACCACAATAGTCACACCTTCACACTTCCTTATCTATCTATCTCCCTCCCTCCCGACCCTCAGTCTGAGGAAGGGTCTCGACCCGAAACGTCACCCATTCCTTCTCTCCAGAGATGCTGCCTGTCCCGCTGAGTTCCTCCAGCACTTTGTATCTACCTTCGATTTAAACCAGCATCTGCAGTTCCTTCCGACACCACGATGCCCAGCTTGATCTCAATCTGGAAGATGGAGTAACTCATCGGGACAGGCAGCAGCTGTAGTCGGGATCGAAAACCCGGGTCTCTGGCACTGTGAGGCAGTAACCCTGCCCCAGTGGTATGAACATTGATCTGTTCTACATTTTCCTTGATCTCCATTCCCTTTGATGTTTTATCTAAATGGTGGCCGATTGGGAAAGGGGGAGATGCAGTGAGACCTGGGTGTCATGGTACACCAGTCATTGAAGGTAGGCATGCAGGTGCAGCAGGCAGTAAAGAAAGCGAATGGTATGTTAGCTTTCATTGCAAAAGGATTTGAGTATAGGAGCAGGGAGGTTCTACTGCAGTTGTACAGGGTCTTGGTGAGACCACACCTGGAGTATTGCGTACAGTTTTGGTCTCCAAATCTGAGGAAGGACATTATTGCCATAGAGGGAGTGCAGAGAAGGTTCACCAGACTGATTCCTGGGATGTCAGGACTGTCTTGTGAAGAAAGACTGGATAGACTTGGTTTATACTCTCTAGAATTTAGGAGATTGAGAGGGGATCTTATAGAAAACTTACAAAATTCTTAAGGGGTTGGACAGGCTAGATGCAGGAAGATTGTTCCCGATGTTGGGGAAGTCCAGGACAAGGGGTCACAGCTTAAGGATAAGGGGGAAATCCTTTAAAAACGAGATGAGAAGAACTTTTTTTCACACAGAGAGTGGTGAATCTCTGGAACTCTCTGCCGCAGAGGGTAGTCGAGGCCACAGTTCATTGGCTATATTTAAGAGGGAGTTAGATGTGGCCCTTGTGGCTAAGGGGATCAGGGGGTATGGAGCGAAGGCAGGTACGGGATACTGAGTTGGATTATCAGCCATGATCACATTGAATGGCGGTGCAGGCTCGAAGGGCCGAATGGCCTACTCCTGCACCTAATTTCTTTGTTTCTATGTTTTGTTTTCAGACCTCACACTTCCACGTCTCCATGTCTCTCTCATGCCTGAAGAAGGGTCCTGTCCCGAAACACAGCCCCCCATTCATTCCTTCCACCCCGTCCCCGCCGAGTTACTCCGGCGTTTCCGCGTCCATCTCCGGTGTAAGCCAGCATCTGCAGTTCCTTCTTCCACAATCTGCTATCTCACAGGGCAAGCTGGTCTACGCTAACCAGGGCACCGTGGAGGACTTCCGACAGCTGGCGGAGGTGCACGGTCTTGACCTGAACGGTACGGTGGTCATTGTCAAGTATGGAGGCACTGGACGGGCGGACAAGGTAAGATGGGAGGGGGTTTTAGTCTGAAACATAGATAATAGTTGCAGGAGTAGACCATTTGGCCCTTCGAGCCAGCACCGCCATTCAATATGATCACGGCTGATCATCCCCAATCAGTTCCCCGTTCTCCCCATATCCCCTGATTCCGTTAGCCCTAAGAGCCACATCTAACTCTCTCTTGAAAACATCCAGTGAATCGGCCTCCACTGCCTTCTGTGGCAGAGAATTCCACAGATTCACAACTCTCTGGGAAAAAAGTTTTTCCTCAATCTTCCACCCCCTCATCTCAGTCCTACATGGCCGACTCCTTATTCTTAAACTGTGTGACCCCTGGTTCTGGACTCCTCCAACACTGGGGAACATTTTTCCTGCATCTAGCTTGTCCAATCCCATAAGAATTTTAGATGTTTCTTTAAGATATCCCCTCGTCTTTCTAAATTCCGGTGAATACAAGCCCAGTTGACCCATTCTTTCATCATATGACAGTCCCGCCATCCCGGGAATTAACCTGGTGAACCTACGCTGGGCTCCCTCAATAGCAAGAATGTCCTTCCTCAAATTAGGAGACCAAAAACTGCACACAATACTCCAGGTGCGGTCTCACCAGGGCCCTGTACAACTGCAGTAGGACCTCCTTGCTCCTAAACTCAAATCCTCTCGCAATGAAGGCCAACATGCCATTAGATTTCTACACTGTCTGCTGTACCTGCATGCTTACTTTCAGTGACTGGTGTACAAGGACACCCAGGTCTCGTTGCATCTCCCCTTTTCCTAATCTGACACCATTCAGTTGATAATCTGCCTTCCTGTTCTTGTTCCTGACTAGGGGTGCTTGTCTGTACCGAGTTTGGACCCTACTGGGTTGGGGGAATGGACAGGCTTGGCTTGCAGGCTATGTAAGGAGGTCCATGTTCTGTCCTGGGCCTCCTCCACTGTCAGAGTGAGGCCTAGTGTAAATTGGAGGAACAGCACCTCATATTTGGCTTGGGGCAGCTCACACCCCAGCGGTATGAACATTGACTTCTCTAACTTCAAGTAGCCCTTGCTTTCCCTCTCTCTCCATCCCTCCCCCACCCTAGTGGCACCAGCTTCTCGTTGTCACCTAAACTTCAAGTTTAGTTTAGTTTAGAGATATACAGCGCGGAAACAGGCCCTTCGGCCCATCGAGTCCGCGCCGACCAGCGATCCCCGCACACTAACACTATCCTACACACACGCTAGGGACAATTTACATTTACACCAAGCCAATTAACCTACAAACCTGCACGTCTTTGGAGTGTGGGAGGAAACCGAAGATCTCAGAGAAAACCCACGCAGGTCACGGGGAGAACGTGCAAACTCCGTACAGACAGCGCCCGTAGTCGGGATCGAACCCGGGTCTCCGGCGCCGTGAGGCAGCAGCTCTACCGCTGAGCCACCGTGCCGCCCTCATCGGAGCCCCTCCCCCGGTCATGATGTCAATCCCCTAATTAATATACAACGTGATGAGTGGCGGCCCTTGCGGGACGGCAGCACGGTGGCGCAGGGGTAGAGTTGCTGCCTGGTTCGATCCCGATCGGCGCTGTCTGTACGGAGTTTGTGCGTTATCCCCGTGGGTTTTCTTCCAGATCTTCGGTTTCCTCCCACACTCCAAAGACGTGCAGGTTTGTAGGTAAATTGGCTTGGTGTTAATGAAAAAACTGACCCCAGTGTGTGTGTGTAGGATAGTGTTAGTGTGCGGGGATCGCTGGTCGGCACGGACCCGGTGGGCCGAAGGGCCTGTTTCCGCGCTGTATCCCTAAACTAAACTCACAGATGGCCATGGTCTCTTGCCCAGAGGACATAGGTTCAAGGTGAAGGGGAAAAGATTTAATAGGAATCTGAGGGGTAACTTTTTCGCACAGAGGGTGGTGGGTGTATGGAACGGGCTGCCAGAGGAGGTAGTTGAGGCTGGGACTATCCCAACGTTTAAGAAACAGTTAGACAGGTACATGGATCGGAGGGATATGGACCAAGTGCTGTCAGGTGGGACTGGTGTAGATGGGACATTGTTGGTCGGTATGGGCAAGTTGGGCCGAAGGGCCTGTTTCCACACTGTATCACTCTGTGACTTGCAAGGATGTGTGTGTGTGGGGGGGGGAGTGGGATAGTACTGACGTCACGTCATGTTGGGTTCTCAGGGTATTAATGCAGCCCGATATGGCGCAGTGGGGCTCGTCGTCTACACCGACCCAGGGGACATGAACGACGGCAGGGTCAGTGACAAGAACGAGACCTACCCTCACTCCTGGTACCTGCCACCCTCCGGCGTCGAGAGAGGCTCCTACAAGCAGAACTTCGGAGACCAGCTCACTCCCTACTACCCTGCCAAAGGTACTCTCCATACCCCCCCCACGCCCCCCCCTGATGGGCTCGGGTCTCCCCCCTTCCCCCCCCCCCCTCGCCAGCGGCCTGGGCTGAGGCCCTGGGACCGCGAGCTGGCGCCTGGGCCTAAATTCTCGGCCTGGATTCCAGGCTTGGGACCTGGGCCAAAACCTGGATCTAGATTCTGGGTCTGGATTCTCGGCATGAATTCTAGGCCAAGATTCAAGGCCTGGACCCTGGGCCTAGATTCTGGGATTGAATTCTTGGCCTAAATTCTAAGCCTGGAATCTAGTCTAAATTCTCGGCCTGGATTCCAGGCTTGGGACCTGGGCCAAAAGCTGGGCCTGAATTTTGGGTCTGGATTCTGGGCATGAATTCTAGGCCAAGATTCAAGGCCTGGACGCTGGGCCTAGATTCTGGGATTGAATTCTTGGCCTAAATTCTAAGCCTGGATTCTGGTCTAAATTCTCGGCCTGGATTCCAGGCTTGGGACCTGGGCCAAAGGCTGGGCCTGAATTTTGGGTCTGGATTCTGGGCATGAATTCTAGGTCAAGATTCAAGGCCTGGACCCTGGGGCTAGTTTCTGGGATTGAATTCTTGGCCTAAATTCTAAGCCTGGATTCTGGTCTAAATTCTCGGCCTGGATTCCAGGCTTGGGACTTGGGCCAAAGGCTGGGCCTGAATTTTGGGTCTGGATTCTGGGCATGAATTCTAGGCCAAAATTCAAGGCCTGGACGCTGGGCCTAGATTCTGGGATTGAATTCTTGGCCTAAATTCTGGGCCTGAATTCCAGACCAAAGCCTGGGCCTGGAATCTTGCCCTCGGGATCTCGGCCTGGATTCTGTATTGGTCTCCCAATCTGAGGAAAGACATTCTTGCCGTAGAGGGAGTACAGAGAAGGTCCACCAGACTGATTCCTGGGATGGCAGGACTTCCATATGAAGAAAGACTGGATAGACTCGGCTTATACTCGCTAGAATTTAGAAGATTGAGGGGGGATCTTATAGAAACTTACAAAATTCTTAAGGGGTTGGACAGGCTAGATGCAGGAAGATTGTTCCCGATGTTGGGGAAGTCCAGAACAAGGGGTCACACAGTTTAAGGATAATAGTCTTTTAGGACCGAGATGAGAAAATCATTTTTTACACAGAGTGGTGAATCTCTGCCACAGAAGGTAGTTGAGGCAACACAGTTCATTGGCTATATTTAAGAGGGTTAGATGTGGCCCTTGTGGCTAAAGGGATCAAAAGGGATCAGGGGGTATGGAGAGAAGGCAGGGATGGGATACTGAGTTGGATGATCAGCCATGATCATATTGAATGGCGGTGCAGGCTCAAAGGGCCGAATGGCCTACTCCTGCACCTATTGTCTATGTTTCTATGCTTCTATATACCTCCGGGTGCTCCGGTTTCCCCCCACATCGCAAAGACGTGCGGGTGTGCAGGTTAGTTGGCACCTATCTTCCTATCGAGTCCACATCAAGATTAGAAGTTGACCAGCCAGAGCTGAACACAGTTGTTGGCATCTGCATACAATGGTGTCTGCCTTGCTGCTTCTTGTGCGGGGTGGCGGGAAGAATGTTGGAATCAGCCTTTCCTTCACCCCATTTGGCCCCTATAAGTTGTCCTTACTGTGTAGATTAGTGCTAGTATACGGCTGGTTGATGCGGGATCGTTGGGGACGAAGGGCCTGTTTCACCGCTGTATCTCTAAAAACTAACAAAGTTGCACTCTGTCCACAGATTATGCGTTCAGGCAGAATGAATCGGACATAACAGGACTGTCGCCAATCCCCGCACAGCCCATTGGGTTTGAAGATGCCAGGCAACTCATCTGGTCAGTCATTTTGCCGAACATTGTCAACTTCAAAAACTTCCAGTATATTGTACTTAATGCCCCTAACAATGAAGGCTAGCATACCACACGCCTTCCTTACCGGGCGCTTTCCGTTGCAACCGCAAGAAATGCAACACCTGTCCCTTCACCTCCCCCCTCGACTCCATTCAAGGACCCAAGCAGTCGTTCCAGGTGCGACAAAGGTTCACCTGTATCTCCTCCAACCTCATCAACTGCATCCGCTGCTCTAGATGTCAGCTGATCTACATCGGGGAGACTAAGCGGAGGTTGGGAGATCGTTTCGCCGAACACCTCCGCTCACAGTCCGCAATAACCTACCTGACCTCCCAGTGGCTCAGCACTTCAACTCCCCCTCCCATTCCCAATCCGACCTCTCTGTCCTGGGTCTCCTCCATTGCCAGAGTGAGCAACACCGGAAATTGGAGGGACAGCACCTCATATTCCGCCTGGGTTGCTTGCGTCCTGATGGCATGAATGTTGAATTCTCCCAATTTTGCTAGCCCTTGCTGTCTCCCCCCCTTCCTTAACCCTTGGGCTGTCTCCTCCCACCCCCCCCCCCCACCCCCCCCCCCCCCGCCCCCTCGGGCTCATCCTCCTCCCCTTTTTCCTTCCTTCTCCCCACCCCCCATCAGTCTGAAGAAGGGTTTCAGCCCGAAACGTCGCCTATTTTCGTAGCTCCATAGATGCTGCTGCACCCGCTGAGTTTCTCCAGCAATTTTGTGTGCCTTCCTTTCCACCCTGTCTACTGAGGCTGCCACCTTCAATGAGCTATGAAGTAGGGAGTCACAAGATATGTGATAGGCCCTGCCTCAACAAACCTCCCCTGGCAGCTCGAAAACGTGTAGGGAGGAACTAGGGATGGCCAACTTCCTCATTCCCAAATAATGGACAAAAGGTCAAAATATGGGACTGATTCCCCAACGGCAATTTGTTGACCGACTGGGCCGTGTCTGGGTGAATGATGAGTTGGCCCCGGGTGCTGGACTGCACACAAAGTCCAGCCGGCGGGCCAGCTGAGGAGTTTTGGCCCCGGGGGGCGCGAGGGGGGGGGGGGGGGGACTGTCCCAAAGTCCGGCGCCCCGTCCAACTCGTGAACTGATGATCGGCCGTGGGAAGGAGGGGTGGTGGTGGTCAGCGAAGGTCCAAAGGTCGGACAGCTAGGCCAGGCTGCCGACCAACCGACGGGGCCACAGGCGAGGTGCTGCTGCTGCACTCCACGGGCTGCACTACGTCGGGACGGGTGAGACGGGGGCCGGACGACCCGACAGTCCCCTCGACCCGAGTAGCAGCGGTCAAACACGGGACAAGGGCGGTCCCTGTACAGGACAAACCAATTTAGCCCAAAATATACGGGATGTCCCGGCTAATACGGGACTGCTGGCAACTCTAGAAGGAACTGCAGGTGCCTGTTTAAGTGTAAATTGTCCCTCGTGTGTGTAGGATAGTGTGGAAACATCCTCCTCACATCCACCCATCCATCCATCCAGGCCTTTCATTATTTGGCAGGTTTCAATGAGGATCCCACTCATCCTTCTAAACTCCAGGGACTTGCAATATTATTAGACAGAATATTTTCCCCGTGGTGAAGGCATCAATAACAAGAGTGCATGGGTCTACGGTGAGGGGGAGAATATGTAAAGATCTTCTAAGCGGTAAATTCTATGTAGAGGGAGGTTGTACAAAATTATGAGCGGGGTAGGCTGATGCTCATAGCTATCAGGGTATTAAATGCTACAAAGGGCAGTCGCGGTGGCACAGCGGTAGAATCGCTGCCTTACAGCGAATGCAGCGCCGGAGTCCCGGGTTCGATCCCGGCCACGGCTCGCTGTCTGTGCGGAGTTTGCACGTTCCCCCCGTGGCCTGCGTGGGTTTGCTCCGAGATCTCCCACACTCCACAAAGACGTGCAGGTGTGTAGGTTAATTGGTTTGGTAAATGTAAAACAAAAACTAGGAACGGGGTACTGATTGTGGGTGATCAGCCATGATCATATTGAATGGCGGTGCTGGCTCGAAGGGCCGAATGGCCTCTACTCCTGCACCTATTGTCTATGTTTCTATGATTGAATAGCGAAGTAGATTTGATGGGCCAAATGGCCTCATTCTGCTCCCATCACATGTATTTATGAGTGAGTGCAATAAGGAGTGATTGCTGGTCGGCGTGGACTAGGTGGGCCGAAGGGCCTGTTTGTGTGGCTGGGTTACAGGGGTCCTGCCTCTGGTGTTGAAGTCCCCCCTGTGTTTCCCCACAGCTCCCTGGGTGGTCCTGAAGCCCCCACAACATGGCAAGGTGGTCTGGGCTGTACCTACAGACTGGGACCTGGCTTCGACAGCCTGACCTCCTTCACAAACAGGTCAGTCACCCTGTGTGTGTGTGTGTGTCCCTCCATGTTGCTATCTGTCTGCCTCTCTCTCTGCCTCTCCCTCTCTCTGTCTGCCTCTCTATCTCTCTCTCTCTCTGTCTGCCTCTGCCTCTCTCTGTCTGTCTGTCTCCCTCTCTCTATCTCTCTCTCTCTGTCTGCCTCTCTCTGTCTGCCTCTCTCTATCTCTCTCTCTTTCCCTCTCTCTCTCCCTCTATCTCTCTCTGTCTCCCTCTCTCTATCTCCCTCTCTCTATCTCCCTCTCTCTGTCCCTCTCTCTACCTCTCTCTCTCTATCTCCCTCTCTCTATCTCCCTCTCTCTATCTCTCTCATTCCCTCTCTCTATCTCCCTCTCTCTATCTCTCCCTCTCTCTCTCCTCTCTCTGTCTCCCTCTCTCTCTCTCTCTCTCTCTCTCTCTCTCTCTCTCTCTCTCTCTCTCTCCCTCTCTCTATCTCCCTCTCTCTCCCTCTCTCTCTCTCTCTCCTCTCTCTCTCTCCCTCCTCTCTCTCTCCCTCTCTCTCTCTCTCTCTCTCTCTTCCTCTCTCTCTCTCTCTCTCTCTCTCTCTCTCTCTCTCTCTCTCTCTCTCTCTCTCTCTCTATCTCTCTCTCTCTCTCTCTCTCTCTCTCTCTCTCTATCTCTCTCTCTCTCCCTCTCTCTCTCTCTGTCTGTCTTTCTCTCTACATGTGTCTCTCGCTCTCTGTCTCTCTCTCTCTCTCTGTCTCTCTCTCTCTCTCTCTCACTGTCTCTGTCTCTGTCTATCTCTCTGTCTCCGTCTGCCTCTGCCTGTCTCTCTGTCTCTCTGTCCCTCTCTGTCTTTCTCACACTGTCTCTATCTTTGTCTGTGTGTGTGTGTGTGTGCCTCTCTCTCTCTCTGTCTGCCCCTCTCTCTCGTTCCCCTTTCCTCACTCTCTGTGTATCTCTGTCAATCTCTCTCTTTCTCTGCTTCTATCTGACCCGAAACATCACCCATTCCTTCTCTCCAGAGACGCTGCCCGTCCCGCTGAGTTACTCCAGCATTTTGTGTGTATCTTCAGTTTAAACCAGCATCTGCAGTTCCTTCCTGCACATCTCAAGGGGGCTGCTCCATGCACTTCACACCCATCTTTGGACATCCTGTGCGTAGGGGAGAGGGTAGGGCTGAAGACCATAAGGGGTAGGGGTAAATTGAGGCCATTCGGCCCATCAAGTCTCCTCCGCCATTCAATCATGGCTGATCTATCTCTCCCTCCTAACCCCATTCTCCTGCCTTCTCCCCATAACCCCTGACACCCGCACTGATCAAGAATCTATCTATATCTGCCTTAAAAATATCCACTGACTTGTGGCCTCCACAGGCATCTGGGGCAAAGAATTCCACAGATTCACCGCCCTTAATGAGAAATTCCTCCTCATCTCCTTCCTAAAAGAACGTCCTTTAATTTTGAGGCTGTGCCCTCTGGTCCTAGACTCTCCCACTAGTGGAAACATCCTCTCCACATCCACTCTGTCAAAGCCTTTCACTATTCTGTTCAAGAAGGAACTGCAGATGCTGGAAAATCGAAGGTACACAAAATTGCTGGAGAAACTCAGCGGGTGCAGCAGCATCTATGGAGCGAAGGAAATAGGCGACGTTTCGGCCCGAAACGTCGCCTATTTCCTTCGCTCCATAGATGCTGCTGCACCCGCTGAGTTTCTCCAGCAATTTTGTGTACCTTTCACTATTCTGTTCATTTCAATGAGGGGACCCCTCATTCTTCTAAACTCCAGCGACTACAGGCCCAGTGCCGACAAACGCTCATCGTATGTTAACCCACTCATTCCTGGGATCGTTCTTGTAAACCTCCTCTGAACCCTCTCCAACGCTTGCAATGTGGTCCCAGCTAGACTTGTCCAACCTGCCTGCGTTTGGTCCATATCCCTCCAAACTTGTTCACATCCATGTACCTGTCTAACTGTTTCTTAAACATTGGGATAGTCCCAGCCTCAACTACCTCCTCTGGCAGCTCGTTCCACACACCCATCAGTACCCGATTCCTGCTTTCTCCCCATAACCCTTGATTCCGTTAGCCCCAAGAGCTCTATCTAATTCCCTCTTGAATACAAGAATACGGTCTAACTCTCGCTTGCATTATGGTGGTGGTGTGTAAATAATATTACGATTAGGAGAAGGGGAGGTGCAACGAGACCTGGGGGTCCTTGTACATCAGTCACTGAAAGTCAGCATGCAGGTACAGCAGGCAGTGAAGAAAGTTAATGGCATGTTGGCCTTCATTGTGAGAGGATTTGAGTTTAGGAGCAAGGAGGTCCTACTGCAGTTGTACAGGGCCCTGGTGAGACCACACCTGGAGTATTGTGTGCAGTTTTGGTCCCCTAATTTGTGGAAGGACATTCTTGCTATTGACGTAGCCCAGCGTAGGTTCACCAGGTTAATTCCCGGGATGGCGGGACTGTCATATGATGAAAGAATGTGTCGACTGGGCTTGTATTCACTAGAATTTAGGATG